>NC_092412.1:117111012-117258512 GCF_040894005.1 Engystomops pustulosus
AGGCACAGTGGGGAGGGGATTACCTGCCTTACCAGTTTGGCGAGTTTTAACTATAGGGGAGCTCCATAGTTTCTCCAGCTTCCCAGTAGAGTCATTTTTACTGCCACCACGTTCTTTCCCCTCCTTAGGAGAGCCTCCTCCCCCGCCGGATTTCCGGCCCGAATTTTTCGGTGGCATTTCAACAAAACCTTAAAAGATACCTCACAAAACTCCAATAGCACAATACTCTCTAAATGACCAGACAAAGAATTATGAACATACTAGACAAGCCCGCAAAAACCCCAAGATAATGTTGGACAGTAATGTTATAAATTTCAGAGATGATACCACTGACAAGCGGGGAAGCAAAAGATAGTTCATGCAATTAGTCCAAAAAGCAGAGCGTAGGGCAAACAGTTCGGAGAAAAAATGTCGGACAATAATGTTAGTAATTTCAGAGATGATACCACTGACAAGCGGGGAAGCAAAAGTTAATTCATGCAATTGGTCCAGCGACCAGAGCGTTAGGGCAAACGGCGCAGAGAGTAAATCAGGCAGATAGGTCAATAAATAAATAAACACCATGGCATCATTAAATAGGTTAATACAATGTAGCCGAATTGCACTTCTATCACCCAAAGCAGAATTGTTAGTTGGTTATACACTGTCCGATAATGTTGGACAGTAATGTTAGTTATTTTAAAGATGATACCGCTGGCAGGCGGGGGAGCAACAGATAGTTCATGCAATTAGTCCCAAGTCCGAAGCGTTAGGGCAAAAGATTCAAAGAGTTAATCAGGCAGATAAATCAATAAATAAGCACCATGGCATCACTAGAAGGGTTAATGCAGTGTAACCGAATTGCAGTTCTATCACCCAGCGCAGAGATGTTAGTTGGTTAAAGACAAGCAAATTACCATAGCCAGCAAGCTATAGAGTGCCACCTTCTGGGAGCAGTGTCCCTGCGATACACAGATACCTTTAGCACCCCCGGCAGGGGGTTGCTGACTGCAAAAAGGACCATCCAGGTATGCATAGTTGAAACATGGTGCCTGCTTAAGCGTGTGGAGTTCAGCGGGGCGATGTCACATCCAGTTCAGCGGTCCACACTCAGGTCCGTCTCCGGCCACGACACCCTCATATTCGCCTTCCTGTTCGCCTACCTCCGGTTCCAAAAATGTGATCAGCGACGATCGTCTCCGCCTCTGCTTGAGTGCATGTGTCCCCTCGGCTGCACAGGACCGACCAGCGGCAGGAACGTTCTGGCGCACCGATGCGGCGCTCACCACGCGGGAGGGCTGATCCCCTCCTGCTCTCAATACACCCTGGTTGCGGATCAGAGAGGTCGGCCCCCCTGTAACGGCAGGGGACATTCAGTGTACGAGGTGGGATAGTGGCGACAGGGGCAGCAGCATTCGCGGCATCTGGCACACGGACGCGGCGGGGGGGGGGGGGGGGGGGGGGAGTCAGGTCCGGACTCTACGTGGCTCCTCCTCTTCCTCCACGCGTCATGCCGGCCGGATGTTCCAGTCCGTTTATGGCTTAAGTTTACGTGCCGTTTGCGTAACAGTAGTGTTTGTGCCGTTTGCTTTTATGTTGCGTTTACATTTTACTTGACGTTCCATCCTATACATTATATTGCGTTAATCTAGAAGAAGGCAAAAACCTTGCAAGGCTGATGCCAATTAGCCCAATGCAGTGAAAAATTACTTCCTGACCCCTAATATGGCGATCAGCATAACTCCTTGGATCAACAGAAACTACTAAAAAAAAAAAAAAAAGTTTTATTCCCATACAATGTGATTTTATTGCTCTCCGCTAAGGCATCCATGCCCCTCCTGAACATGTTCAAATTATCAGCCATTACAGTATCTTGTGGCAGAGAGTTCCATTGTCTGTGTTTGCATTTTTATTACGTTTACATAGCATTTGCGCTTTACTTGCGTTTATGTGCCGATTAGATGGCATTTGCATCAGGTTTATTTGACATTTGCATTTACGCACCGTTTTTATTTACGTGGTGCTTGCATTGTGTTTATGTGTTGTAACGCAAACGCAATGTTAACTAAATATTAGCAGGATGTTAAAGGGAAGCCGTCGCCACATTTTTTGGAAATATAGCTAGTGGCAGGTTCCCATAGAGCTATTAACTAACTGATAGCCTTCTTTTAGCTAAAAATTGTTGCCCTCAGATTCCCATATACTTTTACCTGGTATTCAGTGATATCTATAGGGAGTCGATCGGGCATGGCCTCATCAGGCTGAATCCAGCAACTCATGCCTTCTCAGCGTGCAGCAGTAACACCATCCATAGATATAAATATCAGGTAAAATTATAATAATATAACCTGATATAATTAGAATTATATCAGGTTTTATGGGAAAACAATTTTAAGGGAAACAATATTTTTTTTTTTAGCCAAAAGAAGGAAGACTTAATAGGGCTTTAGGAACCTGCCACGAACCCTTTAACACGATGTATGAACACAGTATCTAGATGAGCATTGCAAGATCATACACTCTGCCACTGTTCGGATAGTACAGAGATTACAATGGTTAAATACAGAGATTGATATATCTGCAGTCGTGGGAGCTAGAAACAAAATGCCCCTGAATCTCTGTAGCAGCCCCTACAGATTGCTATGGTAATAGAACTGTGGATGTGCACGCTGTTCTTTTTACACCAAGAAAATAAATTTCATGCAGCTTTTGTTGCATCGGAATTTAGACAAATCCACCATTGCTTTCCTTGGACAGGAAGAACAGAAACAAAGCTGCTCTGTGTGAATTTGTTACCATATCCCCAAATATCACACACACCTAAAAGATCATTAAAAAAAAAAAAAAGTAGTTTAAAAGCACAACTTCTGTGGATTTATTGTGCATATAAAATATTTTATAATACACCAGCTATTGTCTCCAATTCCTTATAGTTTCATCATCCTAATGAAAATGCAATAATAATGGAAGTGTCAGCTTGTTAAACTAAGAAATCAAGTTTGTGTCGACATTTCAAACCATGAAGTCTCAGGTTTTAGTATATTCATATAAAATGATAAGCATTGTACATTATGTCACACAGAAGAGTAATGGTTGTTGTTTGTATGACCTTCTATTTTGTGAATTCATTGCATGGAGTCCTTGGCATTTGCACAGGCTTCTCTACACCAGTCTGTTTGCAAACTGCCAATTTTAAGTGTCCATAAAGACCGTTATTTCTTTTCTGTATCAAAAATAAAGAAATAACACACAACACCCTTAAAAAGCAGTAAGCAAGTCTGTGTGGACTGGTTGAACAATATCGGTTTCCAGAATTCCAGTTTAGGTTCCAAGAGCTTCAAGTACCATTGCAAACAAATCCTCGGCTGGGAGGCACTGGTGGGAAAATGAAAATGTCTCCTTCTGTCTGGATTATAAAGTGCTACCTGTTCTGGAGAACTGTAAAGTATCTCTGTACAGGGCAATGTGCATTCAAGACGATATTACACAAGTTCAGCTCCTGTGTGCCACTTTCTCTTGTTGGCATCATCTTTAGCCTCCGAGTCGTTGTCCTTCTCCCCAAGCAAATCCACCAGGACGATCTTCTGGTAGTGGATTGTAGTTTGGGTCTTCATCTTGGGTATCAAAAATTGCCTTCCTACAAATCAAATTTAAATACAAGTAATCATGAAAATGCAATTCATAAAGATGATGATGCAAATTAGTTACAAAAAGCTGCTCAGGTAGACAGGACCAAGCTGGGATGTAAGGTTAGGACTCAAACCTCATAGCATACATCCCAGATACAAGCAAGAATCTGGCACATAATGCAATATGTGGCCCAATGAGAATGCTTGCTGAAGACTATGGAAGCCTAGTGTATGGGAGCATGCACAGATCATGCTCCCTAAACAAGCCTTTTACTTACAAAATGTATGGAGTCTTTAAAATTCTTCCTCCTCCAGGCTGGTTAGGAAATACATCCTCTAAAAAGAAATAGATGTGTCCAACAGCAATGCCTAAAACATGTGAAAAAAAAAATTAAGACACTACTATAGTTGAAAGTATACAGTATATTTGGAACATAACAAGTGTTCCTTGTAAATGAAATCTATTTCCACTGAAAGTCTGACCATACATTTTAGATATTGTATATACTCAAGTATAAGCTGACCCGAGCATAAGATGAGGCACCTAATTATACCACCAAAAACTGGGAAAACCTATTCACTCAAGTATAAGGGTGGGGAATGCATTGGTCGCAGCATCCCAGTATATAGCCAGCCATTCCCCTGTAGTATATATAGCCAGCCAGCTCCCTTTATGGTACCCAACAATTGGGCCATGACCCCAAACCACAGGCTTTAATGGCATAGGAAAAGAGGGGGTCTATGCCGCTATGTATAGAGAAGTCAGTGAAGTTTGCCCCTGAGAATAAATATACTAAGAAGATTGTAATTTAAAAGGACATCTACCACCAGGATAAGGGATTGTAAACCAAGCACGTACTGACATACTGGTGTGTGTCCCATCTGGCAGGATCCACTCTTTTTTAAGCTTCCTATGCCTTTGTTTTTTAGCAAAAAGGCTTGAAAAAAATTATGTAAATGATCATGAGGGGCTCCAGGCTCCATTAACACCTAAGGAGCCTTGAGCCCTTCAGGCTCTTTTGCATAATTTAAAAATATATATAATTTAAAACCAGGGTAGAAGAAGCTAATACAAGAGCAGATTCGACCAGAGGAGGACACACACCAGCATGTACGTTGCCAAACTTTTCACATAGTAAAATTTTTGTTTCTACCAGTACATGCCATAGCTAGCTGAAAGCACACGATTGCCAACATGAAATGGCAATGAGGCATCTGTATCCAGTTAACCTGCCAGGTTCCCAATACCTTGAGTAAACTTGAACTCAAAAAATAAATAAGGCAGAACAATAGCTAAGACAAGTTCACTGCCAAGTCATAAAGGATTAAGTGAAGCAACAGTTTTAGGAAACTTTACACTGTGTACTAGATTACTTGACAAGAAAAATGTGTCATTGGAATATTGTAATGTTACCATTTATTTTCTCATGCATGTAATGAGTGCATTTTGGGTCCAAATGGGTGTGCAGAGAGCTGGGTGAATTATAGAAAAGACACATTGGGGCACATTTACTTAGAAAGTCGGAAACTGCACTTTCCGTGTATAATGCTGGGTGCGGTGATTCACTAAGATTATGCACCAGAAATCATGAATCTGTCACTTCCCCGCACTGGCCCGACAAAGGTCACTAAATTTTTTGTGGTGCACCTTTAACATAGGGCGTGACACAATTTGCAAGTTAAACAAGGCGCTCAGTCCGAATCATTTGGACCGACCAACGGCACGGCCCTAATTTGTGTTGCAATGGAGGCCAGCGCAGCTGTGCCACAAAAAGGGTCGAGTGCGACACAATAGCAGTGCAAGCCGTTATCTCCTATAACAGTGATGGCGAACCTTTTTGAGACAGAGTGCCCAAACTAGAAACAAAATCCACTTATTTATTGTGAAGTGCCAACATGGCGTTTTAACTAGTAACTTATTGCTACTTCTTCCACATCTTTCAATTGTATGGCCCCCTGAGGCAACCAACACAGTTGAAAGAAGGGAAAATTCAGACGTTCAGACGGTGTAGCTTCTCTCCAGGGTCTCTCTGTAGAGGAAGAATGGTGGGTCCAACAGGAGAACACACAGAGATAATGCGGTTCTGTCATCACATTCTCACTTTTCCCACAGTTCCAAACTGCTTTAAAATAGCGCTGATTTGGTGGATTTGGTTCTATTAGGTTAACTCTGTCCTCTTGCAATGGTCTGAGTGCCCATATAAATGGCTCTGAGGTTCGCCACCACTGTCCTATAAGAACGTGCAAAGTCTGACAAAAGTGAGGGGCAAAGTCCTTAGTACAACTTAAAATTGAAAATAAAGGGGACCTGTCACTAGGAATGTCACTTTTAGCTGGTGACAGGCTCCAATACCCCGATTTTAAAAATGCCTTTGTCAGCATTGTGAATAACATCAGTAGTTTATTGGGTGGGGCAGCTGCGGCAGTCTATGTTTGTGTGCCTGTGTCTCCTCATGTATTCTTCCACTCCTCCACACTATCCTTTTTGCTCCCCTGCCTTCTAAATGCACATGACAGGAAGTGTGGAGGGGTGAGAGCTGCAGGTGTGTGAAGGAGAGGAGACTGACATAGGCACACAGGCTGCAGCTGCCACCTCCCCAGGACTCACCACATGCTACTGTTGTGAGCCAGGTAATGTTAAAAAAAAAAAAAAAAACTATTATAAACTACTGAAATGATTCAGAATGACGACAACTAGCATAGGCTATTGGAGACTGTCACCGGCTAAAATCACATTTCTGGTGACAGATTCACTTTAAAAACCAGACTGTGATAGATTTTACAGCAGTCTTGTGGCCTTACATAATAATAGTCTGGTGTTGACCCATTAAGGTATAGGAATTTTCTAAGCATTATCTATGAAGATGAAAAATAAGAGAAGGATCTCCTGTCTAGTGAATAACAACTATCCATCCTTATTTATGGTGGCTCATCCCTAAAGAAGACACATTATTTGGATGGTGAAACCTGTGGTCTTCTGGCTCCTTCAATAAAATCAAAGGGGTAAACCTAGCTGTGCTATTACTTTAGCACAGAGACTGAGCCATTCTGGACACAGGCTCATCCTTTGACAATGTGAATGACCTGCTTTTATTTTACTCCACTTGTAAACCAGGCTGCATTTCTCTTACCCAAGAGATCCACAATAATGGAGTTCCCCAGCAACAATGAAAAGCCCATGAGGACCCACGGAAGGAATGGAGCCTGGAAATTCAGAAGCCCAAAGAAATTCATTCGAACATAAGGATTTCTTCTGCTCCATACATAAACAAGCATTATTGTAAATGCTTGGCCAAGGAAAACTAAATTGACAAAAAGTCCAAAGATCTTTAGTTTTTTAAGGAAAACTAAAATATGGATGTTCAAACTGCATACATACTGCACATTTTCTGCTTAGATCTGAAGACACATTTCACTCCGATTCTGACGTTTGAACTATAACTTAGCTATCCTGTGGGTAATACATTAGTATGGTGGGACAACCTCTAAAGGAAATCTACCATCAAAATAAAGAATGATAAACCAGGGGCATTTGCTCAAAGATCCAGACACTGATGGTGGTAATTTTCATATAAGGACAACCAACCCCCCTAGTTACAGAGGGACCTCTCGTGAAGAAGCTCTTTGGATGTTACTTTAGTCCCATGCTGTAATGATCAGCTGTAAGGCGTCTGGAATGAAGCTTCATTGATAACCCTTGTTCCCATGAAAGTACAATACTTTGAAAATCCAACGATTGCCATTCGGACAAAAAACATTTGTCTGGAGGTACAATTATAAAATATACCGGTTCTGACTTGCATACAAATTCAACTTAGAAGGTTGCAGAAGCCCATGACATCTGCAGTGCAAATCTGCCTTTTCTATGCATTTGCATTACAATATAATTGTGAGTTATAACTTACTCTTGCTCCATTACAAAATCCTGGGGTAGTCACAGGGGCTGGACTTTGGTTTAGATGCATTTCAAAAAACAACATGTGCCTTGTCTGTGTCACTCCTCAGATCTTAGCCCCCACCTTTGTGCTCCTGTACAGCTCCACCTCCTGCTCCTTCTTTGAGGTCACAGCCTGGTGAGATGACATCAGTGGAAGAAGAACAGAGCTGTACAGGAGCACAAACATGGAGACAGTCTGCAGCTCAGACAAGTCACATGTTTTTTGAAATGCATCCAAACCAAAGTCCAGCCCCTGTGACTACCCCAGGATTTTGTCAGGATGCAAGAGAAAGTTATAACACACAATTATATTGTAATACAAATGCTTAGAAAAGGCACAGAGGCACGTTTGCACTGCAGGTGTCATGGGCTTTTAGAATCTGTGTTTAGTGAAAAATGGGGTCCCTGGTGACAGGTTCCCTTTAAGAACACACCTAAAGAACCTATCATGCACATAACATTACATTGCTCACCGCTTCTGAGATTGCAGTATGTGCAGGAGAGAGGGTGAGACAGATGTAATGCTGTAAAACCAAAAGTGTTGAGGGGCTAGGATAGCCATTATTCCTCATTAGCATAATTTTGATAAGTTGTTTTGAAGGAAGAAGGTTGTTTCAGGTGATTCGAGACAACCAGGAAGTGTAAGCAAAGGAGAAGACAGGCTTGTTAAGGCTAAAAAGAGCAAGAGTAACCTTATAATAAGCTGTGTGTTACAATTTTCATGGAACTAGACAATCCCTATTCGTAAGATACTAAAATATCCTACCAGATTGTACTAATGTTTCTTAAAGGTGACAATTATAGGCACCCTTATCCCACATTGTCCGGCAATAGAAATTGTGTTTCTGCACAGGAACACAATGTAATATTTTTTCCTCCTGAATACCTGGTGTGTGTATAATATATATATATATATATATATATATATATATATATATATATATATATATATATATATATATATATATATATATATATATATATATATATATATAGTAGACATTCAGTCATTTATATATTCCTAAAGCAATGCCATAAAAAGGATACAGTCATTAAAAGGCCACCGAAAAGGAACATAAATACAAAATCTGCAGTACGACCCCGAAACGATCCTTCTTCAAGCATCCGGCAGTATCTATATCTGAAGCAAACATTTTGTCAAGGAACTGTCCCATTCAGTGAGCGACAAATGATTTCTTTATTAAGTAAAGCAGACCTTTGCTTGAGTAAGGGTAGCGTGCAAAACCTCACAGTATGGAGAAGTATATGCAGAGCTTGGGATCCAATTCTAATATTTAAATATTTTCAAAATACAGCTAATGACTGGTTCACATACAGGACTATTTACTTATTTTAGCTAAAAATAGTTTCCCTTAGATCCCCATAAAATCAACTTTATACATTCAAGCATATATTCAGAACTAGAAGGTGTGGCATTCTGCAAACTCCGTCAGCTCCATAGAGATGACTGGAGCAGAACGGACATGCATTGCCCTCTGCTCCATTCAGCTCAGGGAGCGACAAGGGGTCTGACGACGGTGCCTCGGACCCCATGTTCTCGTGATCTCTAAGGATAGGGCCTAACTTGTTTGGTGAGAAAAACCCCTCTCACACAACCCCTTTAAATAATTCCAACAATATAATCACTTAAAAAGGATACAGAAAAATCATATTAAATAGAAAATTGAATCCAACTGGTCCAAAAAACAAAAAGTTTGTGATTAGTCGCCATACCTGGAGGAAAAAAGGAAATGCAGAAACATCCAATTATTAAACATCATTTCGTTTGTTAACCCCCTTTAGTCCTGGTGGACATGTGACCGCTCAGTCTATAGAGCGGCTCTGCTTCTCTCTGCATCACACTACTCCTTGCAACCGTATCTCCCTTCTCAATAAGGCCCGCCAACCCTCAGATTGCGGCTCCCGCCCTGCTGTCTGCAGCTTCTAGTGCAGCAGCAGGGCCGCAACATTATTCTGTTTTTGCCACAATTTGCGGCAAAAACAGAACAAACCAAGTGTGCAGTAAGCACGCGGTGTTGCAGGACCTTCCCTGCTGTATAGAGGAGAAGCTCAAGGACCCGTGATGATGTCATCATTACTTGACCATCCGGCGTGATTGTCTTGTTTGTGCACTGCATTGTAATCTGCTCTGAAGTCTATGTTACTTATTATACAATTGCAGTATTATGCAGTCGTGGTTTCTGGGGGTATTTTACTATGGTTTTTGGCACATTTAGGGTTTGGGTTAATAGCACGCCCCCTGAATGGTAGCGGTATAACAATGCAGTGCTTGGGATGAAAAAAAGGTTGTGCACCCCTGCACTAAGGTCTTTGACACCCGCAAACCTTGCTTCCGTGACTGGTGCGGGAGCAGAAGAAAACTGCAGTGACGTCTAAAGACATCACTGCATATCCCAGACCTGCAGCGAGGAGTTAAAAGAAATTTACCATTTGTTTTTATGCATTGTGAACCAAACATACATTGAGAATGCGGTAGCGACACCAATGCAGAAACATATCTTGTTTAATCCCTGAACTGAGTGGTTTTGCTCATAAAACAATTATAGAATTTAGGATCTTTGGAAAACAGGAGCTGCTTGAACTGTCCAGACAGGACTAATCAACCTGAGCTGGATTACTCATACCCAGCAAGCTTGGGAATGGTGCAACTATTGATTACTTCTGTCTGTCAGGGAAAACACAATGATGACTTATTCTTAGCTTATGATGGGCAGGACAAGGCTGAAGCAGTGCATAATTAGGGTGAGCACAGCCACAGGAGTGGCAGGTCCTCATTTTATAATTACACCAAAACCACTCAGTTCATGGATTAAACAAGATAGGTTTCTGTATAAAAGTAGAAACAGAATTCTCAAGGTATGTTTGGGTCATAATGCATAAAAAAAAAAAAATGGTAGATTTCCTTTAAAAATATGCATAAATATAATACGGACAGAATAGCTATGGGCCTAACAGAGATATCCAAGAACAACGCTTGGGTAACAGTCTATCACTCGATGTAAGAGGTAACAAGGGAAGAAAGAAGTCCCCTGCATGCCAGACACAGGGGCAATTACAATGGAAGTGGTGGCAAATGGAATTATTATCAGATTAATGAGAAACCCTTTAAAACGAAGTACCGTGTTCATATCACATGTCTACATATTAAATATCTGCCTGCAGCTGTTTACCCGGACAGATGTCATACACATTCTCATTTCCTGCACATGCAAATATTATCCTCAGCACAGGAGACAAAGCTGGCAGGTTATTACTTCCTGTATCTGTTGCCTGAGTCTACAACTTTATAGCATTCAGTTGTCAACAACTATAGCGAGGAAAACACGTACCTGATAATTTCTAAATATCAGTTCTGGGTTGAAATATAGCTGAAATGGCGTGATGATTTCTAATTGCTGGTGGAAAAACAGAGAATAATAAAGGTAAAACTTTCCAAACAAAAGTAGTAAATTAATAATGTATTTAAAAATCATAATTAAAGTATTCCATGTGTTATTATATGGTAAAGATGTACTGTATTATGATTTCCACAGACTTAAAGGAAACCGACCACTTGTAGTGGCAGGTTTCTGATGGAAATACCGTGCACCAGCTCAGGGTGAGCTGGTGCCGGAGCTTATTTTCGTTAGTGTTTTAAACCGCGGTATCGCGGTTTAAAACACTTTTTAAACTTTATAGCCAGCGCAGGCAGGTACGCGCTCGGCGCTTACCGTGCGCGCGGCTACATAGGAAGTGAATGAGAGCCGCGCGTACCTGCCTGCACCGGCTATAAATTTTAAAAAGTGTTTTAAACCGCGATACCGCGGTTTAAAACACTAACGAAAATAAGCTCCGGCACCAGCTCACCCTGAGCTGGTGCCCGGTATTTCTATCAGAAACCTGCCACTACAAGTGGTAGGTTTCCTTTAAGGGATTCTTCTTACATGAGACGTTTGCAATAGATTCCTTATTGCTTGTGGTTTTACTAAACCTTGGCAATTTCTCATCCTATAATGTTCATGATAATTTGACACATTCATGAAAGAAAGGTCTTATCTTTCGACTTTTGTTTGATGTCATTAATGGCATCTGTTTCCGGAAGTGTAATATAACATGTCTCCTTGGTGAGCAACCATATACTACACTCACCGGCCACTTTATTAGGTACACCTGTCCAACTGCTCGTTAACACTTAATTTCTAATCAGCCAATCACATGGCGGCAACTCAGTGCATTTAGGCATGTAGACATGGTCAAGACAATCTCCTGCAGTTCAAACCGAGCATCAGTATGGGGAAGAAAGGTGATTTGAGTGCCTTTGAACGTGGCATGGTTGTTGGTGCCAGAAGGGCTGGTCTGAGTATTTCAGAAACTGCTGATCTACTGGGATTTTCACGCACAACCATCTCTAGGGTTTTCAGAGAATGGTCCAAAAAAGAAAAAACATCCAGTGAGCGGCACTTCTGTGGGCGGAAATGCCTTGTTGATGCCAGAGGTCAGAGGAGAATGGGCAGACTGGTTCGAGCTGATAGAAAGGCAACAGTGACTCAAATCGCCACCCGTTACAACCAAGGTAGGCAGAAGAGCATCTCTGAACGCACAGTATGTTGAACTTTGAGGCAGATGGGCTACAGCAGCAGAAGACCACACCGGGTGCCACTCCTTTCAGCTAAGAACAGGAAACTGAGGCTACAATTTGCACAAGCTCATCGAAATTGGACAGTAGAAGATTGGAAAAACGGTGCCTGGTCTGATGAGTCTCGATTTCTGCTGCGACATTCGGATGGTAGGGTCAGAATTTGGCGTCAACAACATGAAAGCATGGATCCATCCTGCCTTGTATCAACGGTTCAGGCTGGTGGTGGTGGTGTCATGGTGTGGGGAATATTTTCTTGGCACTCTTTGGGCCCCTTGGTACCAATTGAGCATCTTTGCAACGCCACAGCCTACCTGAGTATTGTTGCTGACCATGTCCATCCCTTTATGACCACAATGTACCCAACATCTGATGGCTACTTTCAGCAGGATAATGCGCCATGTCATAAAGCTGGAATCATCTCAGACTGGTTTCTTGAACATGACAATGAGTTCACTGTACTCAAATGGCCTCCACAGTCACCAGATCTCAATCCAATAGAGCATCTTTGGGATGTGGTGGAATGGGAGATTCGCATCATGGATGTGCAGCCGACAAATCTGCGGCAACTGTGTGATGCCATCATGTCAATATGGACCGAAATCTCTGAGGAATGCTTCCAGCACCTTGTTGAATCTATGCCACGAAGAATTGAGGCAGTTCTGAAGGCAAAAGGGGGGTCCAACCCGTTACTAGCATGGTGTACCTAATAAAGTGGCCGGCGAGTGTAGATTTCCACAAAGCTTGCTAAATTCCACTTCACAGCCTTTTAGCTTTTCTGCACCCCATGTCCCAACTGTTTCCACCCACATCCCAGGTTCACTGTATCCTCTGCAGCACCAATAAATCAACTCTTTTTGGTTCAAAATGTATCTTATTTAGTGAACCAGAATTCAGATACCAAACTAGGAATATTAGATACATAGGATCTTTATATTCAAGGGAGTGTGACTTGAGTCACAGAAAGTCCTTTACAACTATGGCATGAATTCCTGATAAGAAAATACCCCCCGTAACTGAGAACACAAACAACCAAAGGGCTCAGAATGGGGATGGGAAAGTTTTGTGATTCCCCAACACCCAGTGCCCATGGAAGATTGGTCTTTAAATGAGGTTCCAGGAATTATTTAGGATGAGCTTATACCTAGGAAAATCACTTTAGTGCCCACTGTAATGGCCATGACACATAAGTAACCTCTAATAGGTGTCACTTCTACAAATTCATCACTCGGAACACATGGTCCCAAATATACAGACCCTACAGTAGTCTTTTGGAGACTCTTCTTCTGCAGGACAAGGGTCACCGGGCATTGCCTATCCAAGCATCAATATTTACAATAGAAGAAACATTAGGAGTATATACGTTTTCTAAACACTTACAGGAAAGTGTATAGTAATGGTAGAAGCTGGTTGTCATCACCAATACATAGCCTTACACAGAGTCCACCTATATGTCACAGGTGGGACATCCTGGACTGACGTGTCCCTACGGTCATGGCTGCACAGTGTCGCCCCCTATGAGTATGGTGAGAATAACACCAGGCTGTGGTGTCAGCAATCCCACTCATTGTCAGAAAGGCGCTGCACACCACGCATCCAGGTGAGAGCGCTGCCCTCTACCTGCCAGTACGGTGCCGGTTCTTACCACTACAGCGGTGGTGAGCACACAAGCCGTGGTGTACGCTCTGGTCACTGGCGGGATCTGCATATACTCCTGCCGGAAAGTCTGGTACGCCATCTTGCTGCCTCCCACCGCTCCTCCGCTCTCATCTCCGCCTCGTCCAGACCTAGCACATCATCCAGACACATTCAAATGCCTGCACATCCGCTAACCAATAGCATCGCGACCACCACCTTCTGCTCCTCCTGAATGGCTGTCTGTTCTGTCTCTCCCGCCCACAGCGTGTAGTAATGTCACGTCCGCATCCCATTGGTCCGCGTAGTGAATGTTTGTAAAACACCATTGGTGGAGGAGGTGAGGCGCCGTTATCAGCGGGATTGCGCAGTGACCTAGTCATGGGGCCTGTACGATCCGTGTGTCACTGTAGCAGAAAAGACCTATGGTAGGAGTCTCTTTGCCCGAATCCAAAATGGCCGCGTTTACCATACACGTTGGCGCATGCTTAAGTGCAACATAATGTTCAGCATTGGTTGGCTAGTGTGACGTAAGGTATTTTGGCGCTGAAGCCGGCGGGAACTGGGGACGAAGCGGAGAAGTCTGTGTGCTGCCTAGGGTCACAGGTAAGGCTACTGTGGTGTCATTCATATGTTATTATGCTGTTACCTGTACACACACGTGCAAAGTAAAGGGGGTGATGAAGTTTTATCATTTGTCTTACATTAAAATGAACCTGTTACTGGGTTGTACGCCTCTAAACTAGCAGTCCTCTCAGCATTTTTAGTATTTCCTCTTCTATCTGAACTCTCACCCATTTACCAATAAAATATCCCTAAAGTCTGGAAAATATGACTTGTCTTATCCCATTTTCACATGCTTGACTTTTTTTTACATTTTTTGAATTTTCTTTTAAAAATTAGATTTTGTATAAAATCGGGTATTCTTACAATTCTCGCATCCCCCTACCTGTGAGGACTAGTAGTTTAGTGGGGTTAAACCTGGTGACAGGTTACCGTTAACTCTTTAACAGAGATCTTCCATTTGAGTTGATGCATTATAAACCAAATGTACCTTGAGAATGCTGTAGAAGCTTATCTTGTTTAACCCCTTAAGGACGCAGCCATTTTACAGCTTAAGGGCGCTTTCACACATTGCATTTTGATTGCGTTTGAAACGCATATACAACAGCTGATGTGAGGTAATTTGCCTAATTACATTACCGTTTACGTTTGTAAATGCAATGTTAACGCATGCGTTAACAAAATGCAAACATCGCGTTTTCGATGCGTTTTGTAAACCGAAACGTTAACAGTGATGTAATTAGGCAAATAACCTCTCCTCAGCTGTTGTATATGCGTTTCTAACGCAATGAAAACGCAGGTCAAAACTCAACGTGTGAACGCGCCCTAAGGCTCAGTCCCATTTTTTAGATTCTGACCTGGTCTATTTATATGGTTATAACTTTTGAACACTGTTACTTATCAAAGCGATTCTGAGATTGTTTTTTTTTTTTTCCCCCCACATGTTGTACTTCAATTTAGTGGTAAATTTTGGCTGATAAGTTTTGCGTTAATTTACCAAAAAAAGAAAAAAATGATGAATTTTTAGAAAAATTTGCCATTTTCAAAATCACAGCGTTTTCAGGCAGATAGATTTACCACCTAAATAACTTGCAGAATAACATTTCCCATTTGTCTACTTTACATTTTCATAATTTTTGAAATGTTTGGATAATTTATTTTGACGTCACGCGGCCTACAAATCGAATAGCTATTTTCAGAATTGACTATTTTGGGGATAAATACTGTTTGAAATCAAATTTTACATATTTAGCAACAAAAACCCCCTATATAACAACCCATTTTCAAATCTGCACCCCTCAAACTATCAGAAACAGCTTTTACAAAGATTCTTGAGATCTTCATAGTAATTGAAATTTAGAATGGTCAAATTCTAGAATGGTCGGTTATACGTTCATTTAGCACCAAAATTTACACATTTCCAAAAGATAAAAAGAGAAAACTCACCATAAAATTTGTTCTACAATTTCTCCTGAGTGCAGCGACCCCCCCCCACATGTGGCCGTTACTTGTTTTATGGGCGCACAGCGAGGCGCAGGAGGGAAGGAGCACCCTGCAGCTGCCAGGATTTTAGTTTTCTCGTTGCCCCCTTTTGAAGGCTATAAAATTTTCGCTTTTCCGTTATTTGGGCCATGTGACGGCATTTTTTTTGCGGGACGAGATGCTTTTTCCAGTGTTAACATTTTGGGTTTGGTATCACCTATTGTTGAAAATTTAGGAACTTTTTTTGAGGTCATGAGTAGAAAAGCATCAATTCTGTACTGGATTTTTTACTTTTTTTTTTTTTTTTTCGTGTTCGCCGTATAGCCTAATAATCCTGTTATCTTTATTCTTTGGGTCGATACGATTACGGGGATACCAGACATGAATATTTTTTCTTATGTTTTACTAAATTTGCCAAATAAAACCCTAATGTGGGGAAAAATCTATCATTTTTGCATCGCCGTCTTCCAAGTGGCATAACATTGTTACGTTTTTGGCTACAGAGCTGGTTGATGGCTTGTTTTTTTGCGGGACATGTTGTTCTTTGCAACAGTATCATTCTGGAGTACATATGTTTTGTTGATCACTTTTTATTGCATTTTTAGTGGGATATAATAGGTAAAAATCATAATTTTTGGCGGGTTTTTGACGTTTTTTTTTTACGGCGTTCATCATATGGGTTCAATAGTTATTTAGTTTTATTCTATGGATTGTTACGGACGCGGTGATACTATATATGTGGGGTTTGTGTTATGATTTAGACTTTTTTTTGAGCGTTATATGTCTCTTTATATGTTTTGGGGCTTATGGGCATTTTTAGTGATTTATAAAGTAATTTTTTATTGAAAAACATTTTTTTTACATTTTTTTTACATGATCCACCATGAGATATGAACAAGCAATCATCTGATTGCTTGTTATTGATAATACTCTGCAATACTAATGTATTGCAGGGTATTAGCAGTGCCAGCCTATGCAGATGCATAGGCTGACACTTTGCCTTTAAGATGACGCCATCTTAAAGGCAATCCCTCCAGACTTCTCTGGGGTCCCGATCGGACCCCAGAGGTGCCAAAACAGCGATGCCCCCCCCCCCCCTCCGAAAACAGAAAGCATGTTAAATGCCGCGGTCGCGTTGACCGCGGCATTTAACGGGTTTATCGGAGCCCACTTTATCATTTATCGGAGCCCACTCCGACCGCGGGTGTTAGCCGGGCATGTCAGCGGTAAATTACCGCTGAAATCCCGCGGCTAACGATGCCGGTTCGGCTGCTGTGCAGCGCTGAACCGGCATAGTCTCTGCGCAGTAGCTGTACTGCGCTGAGCGCTATTCGCGGGACGCAGCGCAGTACAGCTACGGCGCAGAGCGCTAAGGGGTTAAAGGGAACCTACTACCACAAATCTACCTATAAAGGTAGATCGGGTGGTAGGTGGATCAAAGGGACGTGAGGATAGCCCTTTTAAGGGCTAATCCTCACATCCCAGCACTTTTTAGTAACTTATCAAACTTTTATGCTAATTTTATTATGCGGCTACTGGGGCGTGGAGTAGCCGCATCTGAGGTTACATGAGGCGGCTGCTCCACGCCCCAGTAGCCTCTTTTCTCCTCCTACTCACCATCTTCAGCTCGTAGCTGCGCGCTCTCGTCCGACGATCCTGCAGTCTGCACATGCGCAGAACAGCAGGCCCGTGCCTGCGCAGCACCGGCTTCGGAGCAATGACCACGCAGGCGCGGGCCTGCTGTTCTGCACATGCGCAGACTGCAGGATCGTCGGACGAAGATGGTGAGTAGGAGGAGAAAAGAGGCTACTGGGGCGTGGAGTAGCCGCTTCATGTAACCTCAGATGCGGCTACTCCACGCCCCAGTAGCCGCATAATAAAATTAGCATAAAAGTTGCTAAAAAAGTGCGGGGACCTCACGTCCCATTGATCCACCTACCACCCGATCTACCTTTATAGGTAGATTTGTGGTGGTAGGTTCCCTTTAATCCCTGAACTGAGTGGTTTTGGTGAAAAACAATTATAAAATTCTAATGAAGCTCTGTAGCTTCTGTGCCTGGCTCTGCGCTTTTCCTCTCACGTTAGTTATCCACTGCTCAAGAGAATGCAAAAAAACCACTGCGTTGTGCATGACAGGCAGAAGTAAACAATCTCTGCACCATCCCCCAGCTGCTGTGTATGAATCAACCATCATATGGGTTCAATAGTTATTTAGTTTTATTCTATGGATTGTTACGGACGCGGTGATACTATATATGTGGGGTTTGTGTTATGATTTAGACTTTTTTTTGAGCGTTATATGTCTCTTTATATGTTTTGGGGCTTATGGGCATTTTTAGTGATTTATAAAGTAATTTTTTATTGAAAAACATTTTTTTTACATTTTTTTTACATGATCCACCATGAGATATGAACAAGCAATCATCTGATTGCTTGTTATTGATAATACTCTGCAATACTAATGTATTGCAGGGTATTAGCAGTGCCAGCCTATGCAGATGCATAGGCTGACACTTTGCCTTTAAGATGACGCCATCTTAAAGGCAATCCCTCCAGACTTCTCTGGGGTCCCGATCGGACCCCAGAGGTGCCAAAACAGCGATGCCCCCCCCCCCCTCCGAAAACAGAAAGCATGTTAAATGCCGCGGTCGCGTTGACCGCGGCATTTAACGGGTTTATCGGAGCCCACTTTATCATTTATCGGAGCCCACTCCGACCGCGGGTGTTAGCCGGGCATGTCAGCGGTAAATTACCGCTGAAATCCCGCGGCTAACGATGCCGGTTCGGCTGCTGTGCAGCGCTGAACCGGCATAGTCTCTGCGCAGTGGCTGTACTGCGCTGAGCGCTATTCGCGGGACGCAGCGCAGTACAGCTACGGCGCAGAGCGCTAAGGGGTTAAAGGGAACCTACTACCACAAATCTACCTATAAAGGTAGATCGGGTGGTAGGTGGATCAAAGGGACGTGAGGATAGCCCTTTTAAGGGCTAATCCTCACATCCCAGCACTTTTTAGTAACTTATCAAACTTTTATGCTAATTTTATTATGCGGCTACTGGGGCGTGGAGTAGCCGCATCTGAGGTTACATGAGGCGGCTGCTCCACGCCCCAGTAGCCTCTTTTCTCCTCCTACTCACCATCTTCAGCTCAGGTTGATTAGTCCTGTCTGGACTATTCAGAATGCTCTCAGCTCTGGGATTAAACAAGATATGTGCCAGCATCAGTTTATCCGCAGCATTCTCGAGGTATGTTTGGTTCATAATGCATCAAATCAAATGGTAGATTTCCTTAAATAGCAAGTTCTTTTTCAGATCCTCTAGGGCTGGTCCCACTTACAGCAATCCAAGAGACATTCAGGTCACTACACACTAGATACATATACTGAGAGAGAGAGAGCAAAGGTCAACAGAGATTAAAAAAAAAAAACCTAGCAAATACCATTGCATAAAACCACTCTCCTGTTCCCTTGCAATGGGTCCAGCATAAAGATCATAAGCAGCCAACTTGTACTCTGTCCCTCCTAAAGCAATATCTGCATGGCCTGACGTGAGTGAGAGCTCTCAGACAGCACCAGGCACAACATAAGTGCATGCATCCAGTAGTCGAGTCAGCTGGAGATAATGTGCTTGGTGATGAAATGACACACATTACACCTGTGCAGAAATGTAGTGAGGTGGCGCTGGGGGCAGTGCTGAGGGGCATACTTTTACCAGACATGGTGGTACTGAGGAGGCAGGGCAGCCCAACTTGACCAAAGAGCTCTCCTGCCTTCTTGAGTGGATGTCATAATAAATGTTCTCCCCACTCTGAACCTCTACGCATCTTCCTGTTTCTATCTCCTTCAGTCGTATTTAGTGGCAGCCGTGTGTGCGTGTGGTGTGTTTTTTTTTTGTTTTTTTTTTTTCCTTTTTTTCCTTCGTCTCCATGACACACTGGGAGAGGCGATGGGGGGAGCAGGATGAATCATAATCGCCTGCTGCCGGTCCCTCCTATTTATCAGTGCAGAAACATGTAAACAAAGATCCAAAGTTTAAATACCGCACTAATGGAAACATCAGGAATTATGGGTCAATTGGTGGAAATTTTACACATACACAATTCTGCACAGAATTTATATTGGTGGCCAGCTATTTTAAGGTATTTTGTGGATAAGGCTAAAAAACCATCCCTGCTTCGTTTTTGAGTATCCTCCCAAAGCCAGACCATAAAGAATTGCAGCTGGAATATTTCCAGTGTCAGTGGGATCTATAGCTTGGTATAATATGGTATTTTAGTGTTCCTTTTTTTTTTTTTTTTTTTTTTGAGCAGCTTAGTATGGAATTATCTACATCTGTAGCTTTCTTTCCCAACTATGACTTTTGTAAGCTACACAACTAGAGAAACGTTATAAAGCCACAAACCATCTGAAAGATGCAATTTCCTTCCTTCCTTCTTTAATCCAATACCAGAAACCTGGTTATAGCTGTTTTAGAACCCAACATGTAGGCATCTAAATTGATGCCCCTCCTTCAGCCTATGAGCCTGACATATTGGTGGATTGGTGGAAAAAGATGACCATATTATGCTTGTTTTCACTCGTCTCCTGATATATTTTTTTTTTTTTTTTTTTAATAGGTAAATGGGCAGCACTAAAAAAGATGCGTCCTATCCTAGAAACCGTTCTGGTTTCATTTTAAAGTAGAGAATCTCCCTTTTAATATTACACAAGGAATGTGTTTCTAGGTGACACAGAGCCAGAGAAATTCATTGTTAAAGTTACAATTGTAATTTTCATATACCGTATATTCCGGCGTATAAGACGACTTTTGAAGACAGAAAAATCTTCTGTCTTCTCAGGGGTCGTCTTATACGCCGGTAATCGCGCCCGCCCGCCGTGTATTCACGGCGGCGGTCGGGTCGCGCTGCATGGAGAGGGCTCACGGCCTGAGCCCTCTCCATAGCCGGTAAGTCTTTGCTGCATACCTGGGATCGCCGCTCCCCGATCCGTCTCCATGGTAGCCTCGGGTCTGATAGCACATTGTAATGAATGAGGAAAATCCCCATATACTGCCATACTGTAGTATGGCAGTATATGATAGGATCGATCAGACAACCTAGGGTTAAAGTACCCTAGGGAGTCTGAAAAATATTATAAATAAAAAAAGTTAAAATAAAAATTATAATAAAAAAACCTAAAATTTCAAATCGCCCCCCTTTCCCTAGAACTGACATAAATTTAAATAAACAGTAAAAATCAAACACATCAGGTATCGACGCGTCCAAAATGCCCGATCTATCAAAATATGATGACGGTTTTTCAATGTGTTTAACCCCGTAACGGAAAATAGCGCCCTAAGTCGAAAATGGCACTTTTTTGCCATTTTGAAAAATATTTTAAAAATCTATAAAAAATGATATCATTGAAAATATTATCAAATTTTGCAAAAAATGACACCACCCACAGCTCCGTACACCAAAGTATAAAAAAGTTATTAGCGCCAGAAAAAAAATAATTTTTGTACAGGAGGTTTTCATTTTTGTAAATGTATGAAAACATTATAAAACCTATACAAATTTGGTATCCCCTTAATCGTACCGACCCAAAGAATAAAGTAGACATGTCATTTGGGGCGCTCAGTGAAAGACGTAATATCCAAGCCTACAAGAAAATGGCGCAAATGCGTTTTTTCACCATTTTCATTGCATTTGGAATTTTTTTTTTCCCGCTTCTGAGTACATGGCATGGAATATTTAATAAAATTTAAGGTACAGTATGGTAACATTTACAGTAAAATGGATGATGCTAATGTTGTATGCCTTATGTTTATGAGCGACAGGTTTCCTGCTATATACCTGCATGTCATAAGAATTTAAAAAAATTTTTAAAGTTTTTTTTAACCGGTGTTTTGTATGCGTTGGAAAAGGGGTAGTCTTATACGGCGAATACCGTATATACTCGAGTATAAGCCGAGTTTTTCAGCACAAAAAATGTGCTGAAAAGCCCAAAGCCTTATACTCGAGGGAAAAAAAAAACAAAGAACAAACCCTCACCTCTCCGGCGCCCCGGCAGGTCCCTGTGACGTCGCAGGCTCTGTTGTCAGCGGCAGCCGCTGGAATAGTATTGTGTGTGCCGGCTACCGGCACACACATTGATGTCAACGGCGGCCGCTGGAATAGTATCTTGTGTGATGTCGGAGGTGTGCGCTGCACGGGATTGCCGCTGACTGATGCATCAGAAGACCTGAAGACCTGCCGGGGCGCCGGTGAGGTGTTTTTTTTTTTTTTTTTTTTTTTTCAATCTAATGTCTGTATAACGGGGCGGGGTAGGGGCTACATAACGCGGTCTTTTAGGTATAACAGATCGGGGGGGGGGGCGCCTGCATTATGGGGTAGGTGATGGTTATATACTGGTGCACAGGGGCTGGCAGGCTATACAAAGGTAGGGCACGGGCTAGATGGCTATGTACTGGGGCACGGACTGGCTTGGTATGTACTGGGGCACGGACTGGCTGGCACCAATGCATTTCCCACCCTCGGCTTATATTCGAGTCAATAGATTTTCCCAATTTTTGGTGGTAGAATTAGGGTCCTCGGCTTATACTCGGGTCGGCTTATAATCAAGTATATACGGTATATCTTAAACTCTATATTTTAAACAGGAAAGTAGGGGGTTCGTCTTATACACCTGGTCGTCTTATACGCGGGGAATATACAGTACCGCTCCCACTCCTGACTAACTTTAACTGAGGATATCTCTGAGAAACACAGTTCTTATGTGATTTTAAAGGAGAGTTTATTTACCAGGTCCTACAGTTATCTCAATATTGCTACCATGGTGCATCAAGGGTGCTGGTTCCTTTTGCAGCCCCTTTAAGTTTAGAAGTATGGCCCATGGACAAATACATTTTGCTCACCCCTGGCCTAAACCCTTAGATCAGGAATAGAAAAGATTTAAAGTAAATTTCATATTTTTTGTAATTCATTATGTTTGAGTTTCTATGTTGGGGGAGTTGGAGTTGCTCCATTTGCTACATGGACAAGATGGGCTCATCAAGGGAAATGCCTAGTGTGATAAATATGGTCAGTGGGAGGGGGGGAGGTTATACTACGAAAATCCCCCACTTCCCTCCAGCCTCATCCCAATCAGCCTAATGGAGCTATTGAACTCTACAAAGGCTGCAGAGGAACTCTGGCTCGGTAGGGGGTTGAGCTTCAAAGCATTTCCCCAGTCACAGCAACTCCAAAGGCTTGAGCTGATTTTCCCTCACATTTTCATCCAGGAGTCAGTCATAAGCACAATACGTTCATTAGGGACAGTTATCGAGTTGTGGTCCATCTCAGCCAAGGGCAAATACATTTTTGGAAACCTCTATCCCCAGAGTAGCATCTCTATCCCCAGAGAGACCTTGTGATGGGACCGTAGCAAATGGGTCAGATTTGGTAATAATGGGATTCAGGGATTCACCTGGATCCATTGATACCATAAGCCTGACGCTATGACTTCTCCAAGGTACTGGATGTCACCAATAGGAACTAGTCCATAATACTGTAGCTCTATGGGAAAAGCTAAATGGAAGTGAAACCACTTTTCCCCCTTTGTCGGTATATTTGCAGTGGGACCTACATGATGAAATTGTAATGATCTAGTGTGAATACACTAGCCTGCCTTCCCTGTAAGACTTTTTCCATGACTGGGTTCTATTTACCAGTCCACCCTTGTAAATATCAAAATATAACACCAGGTGGCAGTAGAGGTCAAAATATTGTCTTTCTGGTTCTAAAAATGTTATGTTCCAGAAAATCTATACTTTTTTATTTTTTTTTTTCCCCCTTCAACCAGTGATAAACTAAATTCAAGCAGACTTTCTGGACCAGATACAAAGCCGGAGGGGAAGAGCGATTCTGACCTAGGATAGGCTGTGTCAAGTGTATCTAGTTAAATGTATATGTTGAAATGTGTGTGTGTGTGTGTATGTATATGAATATATATAATATATTAGTATTGATGCTTGTCATAAATGTTTGTAATCATTTTGGATTTTTTTTTTCTTCCCACAGATCTTTGACAAACATGTCTTTTGTCCCAATGTGTTATGAAACCCAATTTTTTGGGTTTACACCCCAAACATGCATTCTGCGACTGTACATTTCATTTCAAGACTACTTATTTGACATGTTGTTGGTTGTGGAAAGTGTTATTCTGAAGAAAATAGAGAAGGTTCCGAACTGTGGGATTAGCCGATCAGAAGTTCGGCAGAGCACGGAGAAGTATTTGACTTTTGTAAATGACCGCTTCAATCAGCTGTTTCAGAGGATGGAGCAATGTCTTCTGAAAATGGTACTGAAAATCCCCCGAAATGTCCTGCTCCCGGAAGACAAGGTGCATATAGAATTCCTGTACAGCAAAGAGAAATTTGACACTCTGCAGAACGATACAAAGTCTCTGCAGACACAGTACAAAGCAGAATCGTTGGCTACTCAGGCACTACTAGCTGAACTGGAGGAACAGAAAGCCATACAAGCCGAGCTGGGAAAGATACTGGTCTGGTTTGATGGTATGGACAAAATCTGCAGAGAGCATGGAAACATTGACCTGTTGGAGAGCTTTGCTTTTATGGTCCAGACATCAAAGAAACTGCAGAGCACAGTAAAGACAATTGATAAAAAACATAAGAAATTGAAACTTGATACAACATCCAAGAAACTTTTGTGATGCGTTCTGTTAAGTAAAGTAGAGGGACACAGAGCGCAAGTGTTGTTTTTTTTTTTTTTTTTTTTTTTTTGTGCTTACTGACATTTTGTTTGTCAAATGCTCTTCAAGGCAAAATGGTGGTAATGCTGTTTTACCATCTAATTGCTACAGAAGTTGGTATATACTATATATACATACAATGGAAAATGGGTGCCTATAGAAGAGATACAAATTACATGTCTTCTAGAGCACAATCTTGGACCTGAAGTTGAGCTTTCAGTTTTTAACTTTAAACAAGTAATTTCATAATATACTAAAAAAGTGCCCGAACTCCTTTTACTTCCCACCTACTAAGCACCATAAAAAAAATTAATAAAAAAGTTTAGTTTGCATAACTATATGAAGGACAAATTGTTCATGCTAGTGTTGCCATTTTAATATTCTGTGTAAATCTGGAAAAGTTTTTGCTGTGTCCCTATACACTTGTATAACTTGTTTTTATACATTCATGGACCCCTTACACAGCTCAGTACATGTCAGACATTTGAGGTTTATTTCCTGCTATTGGAATAACCATATGTGATAGATGTAGTTTTTGTTATTTCAAGGTGCCCAATACTGTATAGCTTATATAATGTTAATATTTATATGTAAATATCTATAGTATATGTTTTATATATGCTTTAATTTAAAACTTTGGTCTTGTAACTTTTTGAGGGTCTTCTGGCTATCATGGTCTCATTTAAATGGGCATCTAACTGGCCAGCAGCAAGTACTGAACATTGTATCTTGCTGTCTATGGGGAGAACTTGGCTCTCCATAACTAGACACTGAGCTAAAATGGTACAGCATAGGCTGTATTCTATTTCTATCAATAAATGTTCATGCTATGCAGGTTCCACCTCCAGGGCCCTTCATTCATCCACTTCCTTCTTTCTTGCAGCCACATGTAAAGGAGAGGTAGTTGCGCTTGTTTCACCACTCTAAAATCGGGTCCAAGATTGAGCACTAAAGAAATGTATAAAATTATATATAGGCAGTAACACCCTGAGAGTAGAGAAAATGCAAGACCACATAAAAGCCAGTAATATGTATGCAGATACCTTCTATTCAATTGTTGAGCTTCAGAGAAAGGGTGAACAATATGTGACCTAAATGTACAATATGGGAAAACTGCTTTAAAGAGTAAAATACTTGAAATGTTGTAGGGCATGCAATTAAAAGCCCCTTTGCAATTGAATTAGTTACCCAAATCTTGCTTCTTTCACTGCTATTCAGTAATCTTCCCCCTGTTATCAGCCTCTTTCAGTGATGCCTCATATTGCCATTGCTAGGCATATTCCTCCGTCTCTGTGCTGAAGACTGAGTGAGAATTTACTTGACACACCTCCTATCTCCTGCACTGCTCTCAGCTGATTTCCTCATGGCTGCTGCCAGGATCCCTAACTAATATAACCACAAAACACCTACACTCGTATCTCTCCATGTACACCCTCAGCTTTTTCTACAACACTATATAAACAAATAGTCCACCAGAAGCTGCAGCTCATACACCAGTAGGTAGACAGAGGAGATAAAAAAAGCAGATATAATGTGCTATATGTCCTCTTCTCCAATCTGTCAAATGTTCTGTGCTGCAGTTTTAGGGTTTTCCATTAGGTTTTTTTTTTTTCCTTCCCTATTCCCCCACATACACTTGATTTTTCACTGAACCCATTTTGGCATATGGACACATACAGATTAGTTTTCTCTTCCAGGTTTCAGTGATTTCCCCCCCCCCCCCCCCCCCACAACCCCACACACACAATTTATAAGATCAGTACAACATACACAGATAAAGTCCAATAATAACAGGCGGTTCCGTACTTAAGAACACACAACTTACAGACGACCCCTAGTTACAAACTGCCCTCTAGATGTTAGTAATTACTGTACTTTAGCCCCAGGTGACAATAAGCAGCTGTAACAGTTATACAAGGTGTCTGCAATGAAGCTTTACTGTTAATCCTGGTTCTTATGACAACCCAATATTTTTAAAATCCAATTGTTACAGAAACAAAAAAAATTTGGCTGGAACTACAATTATAAAATATACAGTTCCGACTTGCATACAAATTCAACTTAAGAACAAATCTACAGAACCCAGAACTTGGTATTTCCTTAAGCAACCTTGACTTGTGCTGAGGTCTAGACCTTGTACAGAGCCTCTTCCTCTTCAGATAACTGATCTATCTTATAATACTGAAACTTCCTGTCACTGAATAAACCTTCACGTTTTCACTTATGTAAATTATTCAGCCTCTTCGCTACAAGTTGCACACTTTTGTGTGGGTGTTTCTAAGATGCGCAAGCTATGATCTCATTGGTCAGTGGCGCATGCTTGCGATGTCACTGGATGCAGGTTCAGCCTCTCCATCTTGCTGATATTTAGTTCTTTATAGAGCTGGAAAACAGGGTTGGGACACCTGGAGCAGATTTTTTTTTTTTGTATGACTGTTACACTTTAAGCTAAGTTGTCAGCAAATTACTGTTGTCCTAAGCACCTTCAACTTATATCAACCAATAAACCCTGCAATATTTTAACAAAAAATTGTGGGATTTTCCAAGATTGATGTTTTATTTTGCTAGTCATGTAAAAGTACACAGTAATGCAATCCTGCACATTTTATTAAGAGTTTCATGTGTCATTAAAATGTGATGCATCATTGGGTTCCTTATGCATCTGGGTCTAGTTTTGTGCCTTGATCTACTGGATCACTAGTGTTTTCCTGTGCAAAATGTTCAGACTTAATTAAATGCTGGAAAATTGGTGTAAATGGATAAGTAAATCACCTGCCTCCCCTCCCCCAAAGATTCAAAATTGTGAATGAATAATGAATTTTCAGTAAAGCAGAGCTGGGTAGGGAAAAGTTGAAGATCCCTGGATCATGCTGAATGATAAATCTGGCACATATTTATTTATATATCACTAAACCCCTTAACAACCAGGCCATTTTGCACCTTCCTGACATAATGCTCCAGGTGTCCCTGGGAATCATTCCTCAAAGTATTTTGCCGCTCGGTGATCAATTAGTACCTTTTTTGGACCATAGCAAAAACTACAATGAGCAAGATGGAGGGCGGGACCTGCCTCCTGTCACCTCATCACAAGCACCTGCTGCTGACCAATGACACCATATCTATCTATCTCATATCTATCTATGTACCTACCTAAGGTTTAGGAAGAGGCAGCACTCCAAAAGGTAATTTCAAAAAAGTGGGGTGTCTTTATTCCATAAGCGACGTTTCAGCTCCTTACGAGCCTTTTTCAAGCATGGTGAAAAGGAGGCCAGCAATCAAACATATAAAGGCCTGCTATGCATTTCATTAGTCCACATGGACCGTGTGTGCATACATAATAATACAAGTGTTACATCATATGATATATACTAGTGTTAACATAAGATCAATATCACAGTTAAACAGTGAAAATACATAGTGAAGAGTGAGATAATTCATTGTGAAATCTTACACCTAAGTAAATGACAACCAATCGGCTACCGGATCCTCCCCATCTAGGCACGTTCATTCATAAATTCCTCATTGATTGTATCTCCAGCTGAGTGAGGGCGCGGAGTTTGTCTCCCACTACCAGAGAGAGGGAGTGTTCTGGACTTAATTCCCCAGAGTGGGCGGAAGAGCAATGTGTGCTGTAAACATGCCCGAATGATACAAGAATTGGCGCATGTGCGCTAGACCTCTGTGCATCGGCGGCCATCTTGGAAGAGGGTAAATAGTGCTTAGGACCAAGTCCGGTGCCCATGTGTCAAATTAGTGAAGCAAAGGGAACCGTGGTTCCCATGGAAACCGAGGTAAACAGCATTCTGCCTCTCCTGGATCCCGGTGCATGTGGGTGGACCTGGGTAGTTAAATCACCGCCCTGGTACCCTTGCACGGACTCACGGGCCTTGAGATGGCGCAGTCGGTGAGACTGTCGCCTTCCTTACTCGGTGTCCTCCCGGTCCCTACGGAGATGTGGCATCGCTGTACAAACCACCTCAGATCCGATGACTGGGTTATCATACGAGGTCCTGTATAGCACATGTGGACAAAAAGTAAAAAAATGTCAGAGAATTGGCATGTGGCACAGTATAAAAAAATGAAATCAAATAGTGCACGAGACTTGAGGGGATCTTGATCCTGGCCGATAAAGGTTGTCTGTTCATTTTCATTCTAAGAAGCAAGAGAACAGAGAGAGTAAAAAAATAAATCAAACAAATACATAACGAAAAAAATGTTGTTATATAGCTTGCCACAGGAGTATTAACTCCTTACCAGCATCACACTATAGGTCGGAATGCAGTAAAGTTATGCAGAGAAGAACAACTGACACCTTCTATTGGACCACCATTAATAAACATATAATTACAAGATACTTCCCAGATTGTACTCGATGTTCAGGCCATTGGGTTGTAAAGTACCCAACGTCTGAATCCATCGAAGTTCTTTCTTGCGCAATAGTGTTTCCCTATTGCCTCCTCGTCTAAGCGGGGGAATATGGTCAATGATCCTAAATTTAAGGTCACTTTCCTTATGTCCAGCCTCGTGAAAGTGTCTGCTGACAGGTAAGTCATTCCTTTTCTTTCTCACGGTGTACCTATGTTGTGTGAATCTCGTTTTAAAGTCTAACGTTGTCTCTCCAACGTATTTTAAGTCACACGGGCATGTCAGCAAATAAATAACAAAGGTACTATTGCAGTCAAGAAAAAAATTAATTCTGTATTGGGTACCATTGTGGGTGAATATATCACCTTTAATGGCATAGGAGCAGTTGACGCAGGATCGGCATGGGTAACACCCTTTGCGTCTAAGTCCAGTAATACCTCTTTGTATAGAGGTTTTTGTTGGACCTATATCAGTTTTGACTAGCCGGTCTCTGATGTTCCTAGCTCTCCTATAAGATAAAATTGGGGGGTTGTCAAATTCAGGTACCCCTGTGGGGTCACTCGTGAGGATCCTCCAGTGTTTCTTAATTATCGTGGATATTCTATTGCTAGTGTCACAGAAGGTGGAAATAAAGGGAATCCTGTGTTGTTTGTCAGGTCGGGGGTTAGACATTAAAAGTTCTTCTCTGTCTTTAGCATCTAACGTCTGCTTATTCTTCCTAAGGACTCGTGACGGATATCCTCTGTGTTTAAATTTTAGCAGCATTTGATTAGTGTTCTTTTCTAGTTTGTCTTGGTCACTTGAGATGCGTTTGACCCTGTACAGTTGACTGAGTGGAAGTGAGTTTATCATGGGTCGTGGATGACTACTGTTAAAATGTAGTATTGTGTTTCTGTCGGTAGTTTTAACAAAAACGTCAGTGGAAATTCCCTGGGGTGTATTCTCCACTGATACATCCAGGAATTGTAAGACATGTTTTGACTGGACCATGGTAAACTTTATATCCTGGTCGATCGTGTTCAGATATTCATGAAAGATCATCAATTGTTCAAGACTGCCTGTCCACAAGAGGAAGACGTCGTCTATGTATCGCCACCACCTCATGACGTGCTGGAAGTGGTGGGACACATAGACGAAGTCCTCCTCAAGTGTGGCCATGACGATGTTGGCGTATGTGGGGGCCATGTTGGCCCCCATTGCCACACCCCTCAATTGCATAAAAAAGTCATTACCGAACAGAAAGTAATTGTTATGTAAAATCAGCCCTAAGAGTTCAAGAATGAAAGCTGTTTCCTGTGTGTTGAAACTAGAATTTTGAAGTTGTTTCTCAACACACTTGAGACCCATCTGGTGGTTGATTGACGTATATAAGGAGACTACGTCAAACGAGACGAGTGTTATTTGAGAAGTATCAGTGACATGAAGTTGGCGTAATTTGCACAGAAAATCAGTGGTGTCTCGAATGTGTGATTGTCCCCTCGTCGAGAGCTCTCTAGCACGTGCCGAGATGGGGAGGATCCGGTAGCCGATTGGTTGTCATTTACTTAGGTGTAAGATTTCACAATGAATTATCTCACTCTTCACTATGTATTTTCACTGTTTAACTGTGATATTGATCTTATGTTAACACTAGTATATATCATATGATGTAACACTTGTATTATTATGTATGCACACGGTCCATGTGGACCAATGAAATGCATAGCAGGCCTTTATATGTTTGATTGCTGGCCTCCTTTTCACCATGCTTGAAAAAGGCTCGTAAGGAGCTGAAACGTCGCTTATGGAATAAAGACACCCCACTTTTTTGAAATTACCTTTTGGAGTGCTGCCTCTTCCTAAACCTTACATTGCAGTCCCCCTGCCTGGGGACTTACGGACTTGCACCCACCGGAGTTGCTGTGCTGCTCTAAACTTTCCTTTTTCTTCTATGTACCTACCTATCTATGTAAAACTCCAGCACAGCACATGAGGAGACAGCTTGGAGAGTCTCTCTCTCCTGCCATTTCCTACTGTGGAGTGTGAGGGAATGGGGGAGGGTCGGAGCTGCAGTTTCTGTCTGTGTGGATTATTTGTTTATATACAAGTGTAGGGGAAGCTGAGGAAGAGATAAGGTTAGTTGTTTTGTTACTGTATTAGTTAGGGCTTCTCCCTGCACATGACTGCTGGAGCACTGAGCTATGAGGTGTTCATCTCTGAGAGATCTTTGACATCTAGGGGAAGTCTGCAGAATACAAAAGAAAGGAGCAAGATTCGGGTAACTAATCCAATTGCAAAAGGGCTTAAAATTACCTGCCCTACAACATATCAAAAGTTTTTTTAAATGACCGTTACACTTTAACGCATTAGAATTCCTCTAGGAAGATTTTTAATTCTTTCAGCACTGCATAGAAATTGAAACAAAATGGAGATGTAATTTACAATGTTCTAATTTAGTCTGAAATGCATACATTTATCCCTATAACTTACACATTTTCAAAAGATAAAAAAAAGAAAACCCATCTTAAAAATTGTGAAAAAGGAGCAAAAAACACACAAGGTGTCGAGTCGGCTCACCCCTTCCAGTTGCTCCGTTTCTGATACTGTGCAGGTGCTCGTGGATCAGTGTGAAGGCTGGAACACTACATCTTAAAATATGTTACGCATTTGTTCCCAAGTACAGAGACACCCCACATGTGGGCGTACAGCGAGTCGCAGAAGGGAAGGAGCGCCCTGCAGATGCCAGTTTTAACCTGTAGGACTTGGTGGATTTAAGTTTCCTCATTGGCGCCCTTTTGTAGGCTATAACATTTTTTCCATTAGTGGGGCCATGTGTGGGCAATTGTTTTTTGGGATTATATGCGTTTTCCAGTGATACCATTTTGGTATTGTTTTGTTGGGAATGGAGGAATAGAAAAGCATCAATTATTTAATTGATTTTTTACTTCACAGTAAAATGAAGTAGATATGGTTTTTTGATCACTTTTCATTGCATTTTTTGTGGGACGAAATAGGTAAAAATCATTTTGGTGTTTTTTTTTTTTTTTTTTTTCTCCCTGTTTTTTTTTTTTTTTTCTTTTTTTACGGCTTTCAGCGTGCTGGTTCAATAATGATTTATTTTTATTCTACCGGTTGTTATGCAAGCGGTGATCCTACATGTGTGGGTATTGTTTTATGATTTTGACCCTTTTCACATTATGATGTCATTTTATTTTTTTTTATGATTTTTTTTTTCAATTACTTCCACTATGGGGCATGAGATTGCTTGTTCATAATACCCTGCAATGCTGATATATTGCAGGGTATTAGCTCAATCGGCCAATGCACATGCATAGGCTGACACTGTGCCTTAACCCCTTAATGACCGCCCTATCAGCTTTTTACGGCGGTCATTAAGGGTACTTCTTCTGATGCGACGCCTTTCTACGGTGGCGCGTCAGAAGAAGATTTCGGGACACTGGGTCTCGCTGGTGCTGGTGTCGGGCTGTGATCTTACAGCCCAGTCCCGGCACTAACACCCGGGATCGGAAAAACTCTGATCCCGGGTGTTTAACCCCTTACACGCCGCAGTCAAGCATGACCGCGGCGTGTAAGCGTGTCCCGCGTGGATCGGAACCCCCCGGTGTGCTTACCGGGGGATCCGATCCCTCCTGCCGCTGCCCCGGGTCCCGACGAGTGACCCGAGGCTGTCGGCTCCTCTTCTCGCCGGGTTCTGCCTTCCTTCAAGTGTATTGCAGTGTAAAGGCTTGAATAAGCGATCGGACGATCGTTTGTTCAAGCCAAGAAGTAGAAAATGTAAAAAACTAAAAAACTAAAAAAAAAATTAAATCATTTTATTATATAATTAAATAAATAAAATAAAAGTCCCATAATCTCCCCAGTTACACATAAAATGCAAATAAAGTATTTAAAACACAAAAACGCGTACATACTTGGTATCACCGCGTCCGTATCAATCTGTACAATAAATCTAAATCAATATTGAATCCGCTTGGTGAAAGACATAAAAAAACCACTCGAAAAACTTCCCGTAATATATAATTTTTCATCAAACACCATCACAAAAAATGTTCTAAAAAGTGATCAAAAAAAGTTACGTTCCCTATGATACGACTGAAAAGAACAACTCTTTTCGCAAAAAATAAGCCCTCAACCAGATCTGACAACAGAAAAATACAGAAGTTATGGCCCTAAAGAGTTGTCAATAGTAAAAACAATGCAATATTCTCCAATATTGGTTTTGCTTAGGAAAATTGAGCAAAGATAAGAAAAACTATATAAATGAGGTAACACCGCAATCGTAGTGAACCAGAGAATAAACATATAATATTATTTTTATGTTACGGTGAGCGGGGGAAAAAATGCTAAAAATCCAAAATAAAAATTGATTTTGTTTGTGTCCCCGCTGAAATAGTTAATAAAATCTCATGAATAAGCTATAGACCCCTAAAATGAATTATCTATACATTGTATCTCATTCCGTAAAAAATAAGCCCTCATATGTTTGCATTACCAAAAAAAATAAAAATTTATAGGTCGTACAATGTGACAATACAAATCTGCTGTGAATGGCGCCTCCATTCATTCTATGCTCGGCCGTGCGCCCGTATAGAAGTTAACCACCACATATGGGGTATCAGTACACTCGGGAAGAATTGGGCATCAAACGTTGCAGTGCGTTTCATCATTTAATTTATTCTGAAACTGTCAGTTTGGCCTAAATGAATGTATTTTCCCAAAAAATTCCATAGTTTCTAAATCGCAGGTCCATATTGTTTTAACCCATGTGAAACACTTAAAGGGTTAATGGACTTAATAGAAGTTGTTTTACATACGTTGAGGGGTGAAGTTTCTATAGTGGGGTCATTTATGGGGTTTTACTATTATTTAGGCCTTTCATAGTCACTTGGAAGCTGAGTTGTCCCTCAAAATGTGAGTTTTGGCAATTTTCATGAAAATGAGAAAAATTTCACCTAAAGTTCTGCGCCTCATAACATCCTAGAAAAATAGCAGGACGCATAAAATATCATCCCAACATAAAGAAGACATTCCGTAAATGTTAATTATCAAGCTTTTTGGGTAGTTTTACTTCCTGTCTGGAAAGCAGAACATTTCAAACTTGGAAAATGAAGAATTTTTACTAACTTTTGCCAAATTTTCACTTTTTTTCAGAACAAATCGCAAAACGTCTCACTTAAATTTTATAACTAACATGAAGTACAATGTATCACGAGAAAACATTCTCAAAATCACCAGGATATGTTAAAGCGTTCCGAAGTTATAACCAATTATCGTGAGACATGTCAGATTTGAAAAATCGAGTCTGGTTATTGAGCTGAAAACTAGTGTCGGTGATAAGGGGTTAAACAACCTGTCACAGATGGAATCTTACAGGCACTGGCTATGAACAGCCCTTGGGTTCTTATGGGCCATAGAAACGATCAGCGCCCCCCATAGACGGCACAGGGGAGAACCCCCGAGCAGGCAAGTTAAATGCCGGTGTTGCACAATCCGACCTCGGGTGTTACACTAGGGTGTCCGTTACAACGGACACCCCTTGTTTTATGATGCCGTCGATATATCAGATGTTGAGTACTAAGGTGCAAAAACTATTTTTTTACTTTTTGATGTGTAGTGTAACTGTTAGCAGACAATTAAAGGCACTTGTTGTGGACAGCCCGAGGTCATGGATCAGAACCCTGGGCTGCCATAGCAACAATTGACAGCATGCAGGCTGTAGGGGGACAACCCTGTGATCAGAGCTGTCTCTGACTGTGGGTGTTACAGCAGTGTCAAATATTTGGAATTAAAGGAATTAAAGAAGACTTTTCCCTGTTATATAACAGTTCTATAACTCTTTTCCATCTAGCTCTGTGTTGTGTATTTCACTATTATTCCTCCTAGAAATTTAGGAATAAACTTGGTTTTCAGGGGTATGTCCCGCTTCATTGTCCAACCAGTGCTAGCAGTATCAGGTTGTATAGAGACACAAGAGGAAGGATAATGGCCCAACACAACTATAATAAAGATGCTCCAGATTTATTGTCTCATGGTGAATGCAAGTATTTACTGTATCAGACACGGTAGGCTAAGTGACTGGTCATCTGTAGTACATATGAGTATATCTGTGTCTTATTTTTGTGGTGGTAGGCATAATGTTATAAGGCACTTCAGGTCCCATGCGTTTTGTAGTATGCGGAAAGCTTTCCTGCCAGATGAGTGTTCCTACTTACAGTGTTGGATGAGTCACCATGCTTGAATCAAAGTAAGAGTTTGGTACTGTAAATGGATTCTTCATGGGAGCCGCCTTCCAGAACCTTGACATCCATATCACTATGGAAACACAGGTTCAACGCTTAGACCCTCTTTAAACAGGAGGAATAACTCTTCAGTGATTTTCTCTAGTAGCGGAGTGCTAGGTGTTCATAATGACCTTGTGATGTCTAAGGGAAGAAGTGGAAGACTTTTAATAGTGATTTTCTTTATTTTCTTTGATTCTGCTTTGAGAAACTTGTCATCTATGTTCCTGTTTGCAGAAGGCTCTGAGCAGGCAGTGCCGCTTACATGCTCCAGTCACCATTGCTGCTAGCCCAAAAGTTTTTATTTTACCAATAGCTAAAATATTTTTGATGCTCTTTTTCTTTCTTTGCATAGGAAAGGGGGGGGGGGGGGGTTCTTTTCTAAATCTTCACTTTATAGTGGATTAACTATAACATGTACAATGCCAGGACTACTTCAGATGCCAGTATGAAGATTTTGCAATGAGAGGACAACACGTTTATTTTCCTTTAAATATTGCCAATGGGAATTGGGTAAAGAGAATAAGAACCCTTGTCATTTCAAGTATTTTATTCTACTGCTATTTTATCATATTTTTTTTTTGTTCATACTTCTTTTTTGCTGCAAATACTGCATCAGAATGCTTTACATGTTATTGATTAATATTATAATAGAATAAAGGTTTATGAGCAGCAAAGATGTGCTGTAAGGCCAAACCAACACTGTAGCTGCACACATGGCACAAGCATGGCATTACAAATGTCTCTAGATTTTCCCCTTCTGTGCAATGTAATACTAATTATTGTCTGTATGTTAACTCACTCTGGTAGTAAATGTAGGCAACTGTCATACAAGACCAATAAATCCCCCGATATCTTGTACAGGGAACTGCTTGATAGGTCAAAATTCTCAATTAATGCTTTTTCTCTCCACCCATATAAATTTAAATGAAACATTATCAAAAGATTAATCAGTTTCCAAAATGGTATCAATGAAAACATCAGCTGATCCCACACCATGATATACCAAAGTATTTAAAGTTATTGGGGTTTTCTTCAAAAGATTAAAATATTTTATGGGTACCTTTGGCTTCTATTAGAGAGTTTTCCTGGATGGAAAAATCCTGTGCACAGAGTCTTTTTCATCTGAGATTTTTTTTTGTTTAATTTGCTAAGGAAGCACCTCACCTGGCTTCTACATAAATGCTCATAAAAGCACTATAAAATGCTCATCCAAGAAATATTGTGCTAGTACAACACTTGTACCATAAATACAGCACCAGGAAAGTGTTCTTCCCATAAATATAGCACCAGTACACTGCTTGGACTATAACTACTTCACTAGAACAATGCTGGGACCATAAATATTATTTATGTGGCATCATTAATTCCTTGGTACTGTTAACTTGATTAAGGGGTTCACATATGTTACATTGAGACTAGAAAAATTGAAAGTACCAAAGATACAAAACTATATTGAACTAAAAAAAAAAAAAACCAAAGCAGGAGGACCCTGTCTGTGAGGGCTCATATTCTATATGGGAAGGTAGATGGAGACGCTAGGTGAGGGAACATAGCAGTGGAGTTACTTCATTTAGTAGGCATTCCTAAACTGATGGGTATTCAGGTTATGTTTAGAGTTCTTGAGTATGGGGGATGTACAAGAGAAGTCCTGGAGATGGTTGTGAAAAAATTTGATAGTAGAAGTGTAAAACAGAAAATGTTGCCGGATAATGGTGCCTTATAACTCAGAGATCTTGTGATGTTTCTGAGACAGTTCTAGAACATCTGGACGTGTAAAGAAGAGTGCGCAGCAGCTGAGTGAAGTGTCCTCTGTATACGCTGCAGAAGCTTAGTGTAGTTTCTCTCCAGTCTATACCTCCATGCCCCCTTCCTTCTCAGACAGCCAGCTACCAGCACCTCTTCCTTTTCCTTGCAAAGCTTACAGGTCTTGCCTCCCAGGAGATATCATGCATATACACTCACCGGCCACTTTATTAGGTACACCTGTCCAACTGCTCGTTAACACTTAATTTCTAATCAGCCAATCACATGGCGGCAACTCAGTGCATTTAGGCATGTAGACATGGTCAAGACATTCTACTGCAGTTCAAACCGAGCAACAGTATGGGGAAGAAAGGTGATTTGAGTGCCTTTGAACGTGGCATGGTTGTTGGTGCCAGAAGGGCTGTTCTGAGTATTTCAGAAACTGCTGATCTACTGGGATTTTCACGCACAACCATCTCTAGGGTTTACAGAGAATGGTCCGAAAAAGAAAAAACATCCAGTCAGCGGCAGTTCTGTGGGCGGAAATGCCTTGTTGATGCCAGAAGTCAGAGGAGAATGGGCAGACTGGTTTCTAGCTGATAGAAAGGCAACAGTGACTCAAATCGCCACCCGTTACAACCGAGGTAGGCAGAAGAGCATCTCTGAACGCACAGTACGTCGAACTTTGAGGAAGATGGGCTACAGCAGCAGAAGACCACACCGGGTGCCACTCCTTTCAGTTAAGAACAGGAAACTGAGGCTACAATTTGCACAAGCTCATCGAAATTGGACAGTAGAAGATTGGAAAAACGTTGCCTGGTCTGATGAGTCTCGATTTCTGCTGAGACATTCGGATGGTAGGGTCAGAATTTGGCACCAACAACATGAAAGCATGGATCCATCCTGCCTTGTATCAACGGTTCAGGCTGGTGGTGTCATGGTGTGGGGAATATTTTCTTGGCACTCTTTGGGCCCCTTGGTACCAATTGAGCATCGTTGCAACGCCACAGCCTACCTGAGTATTGTTGCTGACCATGTCCATCCCTTTATGACCACAATGTACCCAACATCTGAAGGCTACTTTCAGCAGGATAATGCGCCATGTCATAAAGCTGGAATCATCTCAGACTGGTTTCTTGAACTTGACAATGAGTTCACTGTACTCAAATGGCCTCCACAGTCACCAGATCTCAATCCAATAGAGCATCTTTGGGATGTGGTGGAACGGGAGATTCGCATCATGGATGTGCAGCCGACAAATCTGCGACAACTGTGTGATGCCATCATGTCAATATGGACCAAAATCTCTGAGGAATGCTCCCAGCACCTTGTTGAATCTATGCCACAAAGAATTGAGGCAGTTCTGAAGGCAAAAGGGGGTCCAACCCGTTACTAGCATGGTGTACCTAATAAAGTGGCCGGTGAGTGTAGATATAATTTAGCTTTTTCCTCCTAGGTGACCGGACCTATATTATTGCCATAATAGGCCCTAAAGGATCATTTCCCACCAGGATCCCATATGCCAGCATTAAGAAGCATACTCAGAAAATCCTAAAATGTTTTTTTAAGGAGAATAAGTTGAGCTGTACTTGAGACAGTTCCATACTTTGATGTAGGTAATGTTACACAGTTATATACATGGAACCAAAGTAAAGGTAATAGCGATTTATTTTAACTATTTACTGATTTATTAAACAGAGTAAGACAGCTGGTTAACACCTCACACCAGCCATGGGCTCTTTAATAGAGTGGAAAATATGAAAGGTGTAGTTTCCTTTTAAGATTTATAAAATAAAATCTTTTTCATGCCTGCTGCTAACCAGCAAACTTTTCTTTGCAGCCGTGTATTGAAATACACTCAATATCCTGGGGCACTTAGCTCTTTTCATTACTTCCTTTCATTTTCTACCCCACAGTGCAGATGTGTGGAGCAATGAGCAACGTGAGACCTTTATAGTTGTCCAAAGCCATTAGAAAGGTATATTATCTACATTGTTCTCCTCAACCAATTTATTCTTTCCCCCTTCCCTGTAATTCCAGCATTATTGTGTCACTAAATAAAAAGTTCATTCGCCTTATAATAGATCTGACCGCTGCTGCTAAGATCCAGCCTGGAAAGGAACAATTCAATTGAACACTTCCATGGTTGGATGTCAAAAACATTTATGGGATTGCTAAGCAGTATGTACTATTTATTATGTATGCTGCACAACAGCTAGTTACAGTAAAATGTGATATTATAAATGTATACCTAGCAAAACTACACGCTGCTTTAGAAGAATATAGGTTTAACTATTTCATAATACAGTTATTTACAAACTATAAAACATGGAAGGATTAGAGCACGTTCACAGTTCTAGATTCTGAAATCCCTGGAACCCTTAATTAGAGATGAGCGGACACTAACTTTAAGTTTGGCTTTTGGGTCGCTCTACATAACCCGGACATGTTGTGTGATATGCTGCCAATGGTACTACAGAACTGAGATATAAGTGTCTGAGTCTGTATAAGCTCTGAGTCTGACTCATCTCTGGCAAAACACGAAAGTTTCTGCTCATTTTCACACAACTTTGAGCTCCACTTACTCGCAGATGACCATTGAAAATCACTGCCTGCGATGCGAACACAGGCGAATAGGAACTGTTCTATAGTTTGTGTCTTGAGGAATCCTAGCATGCATTGTAAAATTAACAGTGTGCATGAACCTGTAGAAGCCAATGAGGATGTGTGCTACCTGTAGAAAATATGGCTTGCACACATCCTTATTTTCTTGTCATGTGTCATGTGCAGGTTGCCTTAGATCAGATTCACATTGGCGTTTTTTTTCACATCAGTGATTTTTCACTAAAGCTATTTAATCTTTATACACACATACAGATTGATTTTCTCTTCCTGGCTTCAGTGATTTTTCACTGATACCTTCACATGTAGCTTTCACATTGTATTTTGAAAAGCAATATATCAGCTGAGGAGAGTAGATTTACGTAATTACATTACTCTTTACATATAACAAAAAATGTTAACACTTTTTACATTTTTACCATTTATATTTACCCTTTACATTGCATTTTGTAAACGCAAATCTCCTCTCCTCAGCTGTTGTATTGTGTTTTAAAACACAATGGGCCTTATTGACTAAGGGTCACAGATCACACTTTCCTCGGACTGTGCGCCATTTATGGGTTTTGCATGGCTGTGACAGGTATTTAACGGGTATTTGCGCTGGGATTGTGTCGCCCATGATCGTTTTTAGGCGCAGCTGCGCTGGCTTTTATGCGACAAAAATCGGGGGCTTGCCATCGGACCTTTTGACTGATTCGGACTTGGCACAGGATTTAACTTTCAAGTTGTGTCATAAGACAATGCACTTACATGCACCGGGAAGAAGAGGGTGAACTCCATCGGACGTGAGCGGGGAAGCGACACATGCAGGATAGCGGGCACACGATCGGAGTGAATCACGGCACAGTGCATTATACAAGGACAATGCACTTTCTGTGAACTCCAGCGGCCGGCTAAGTAAATGTGCCCCCATGTAATCCCCACATGTGAACGCAGCCTTACTGAACCATTCTTTTCAATCTGCAATCAGCTTTTTCCTCTAGGTGTCCTTCAGTCTCTCATACTCTGTGGGGCTGTTACCACAACGGCTGCCAGGGAGTAAGCATTCTCCTCCACTGTTGCAAAAAAAAAAAAAACGGTATGTGCTTGATCCCACTTGACCAAAGGCACGCAGCAGCTTGGTGTCTGCCTCTTCTAAGTATAAATCTTTCCTGGGTAAGAAAATATTTTGCTATTAAGTTGACTCATTACAGCTTTAACCCCTTAAAGAGGAGCTGTCACTCAATTTATCGGCACTAGGAGCTGCTTACTAATGCCCTCCGGTAACGCTATCAAACACTGCGGCGGGGCAGGATGTAATTGTCGGACAGCTTGCAAAGCTGTCCAGCGTATTAATGAGGGGGCGGGGTTGGGGCGGTGACTGCCGCCTAGCGCGCGGCAGTCACTGCCAGCCTATGGAGCTAGCGGGGCGATCCGGGGAAGAGGCAGCGCTTTGCAAGCTGTCCGATGATTACACTGTACCCCGCCGCAGTGTTAGATAGCGTTACCGGAGGTTTCCGGTAACGCTATCACTATAACACTAACATCGTTACCTAAACGATTCTGACATTGTTTTTTCCCCACATGTTGTACTTCATTTTAATGGTAAATTTTGAAATTTGAGTTTTGAAATTCTAAATCATTGCGTTTTCAGGCAGATAGATTTACCACCTAAATAAATTGCTGAATAACATTTCCCATTTGTCTACTTTACATTTTCATAATTTTTGAAATGTCTGGATAATTTATTTTGAATATCGCTTTTCCGGATTTTCAGAATTGACTATTTTGGGGATAAATACAGTTTTGAATGAAATTTTACAAATTTAGCATCAAAACCCCCTATATAACCCATTTTCAAATCTGCACCCATCAAGCTATCAGAAACAGCTTTTATGAAGATTGTTAACCCCTTGAGATTTTCATAGTAATTGAATCAAAATGGAGTTGGTCAAATTGTGCCAGTTATACGTTCATTTAGCCCTAAAATTTACACATTTCCAAAAGATAATTGGAATTTGTTCTATAATTTCTCCTGAGTACAGAGAGTCCCCACATGTGGCCATGACTTGTTTTATGGGGGCACGGCGAGGGGCAGAATGGAAGGAGGGCCCTGCAGCTGCCTGGATTTTTCCTCATTGGCCCTTTTTTGTAGGCTATAAAATTCCCGCTTTTTCGTTATTGGGGCCATGTGATGGCATTTTTTTTGCGGGATGAGATGCTTTTTCCAGTGTTACCATTTTGGGGTTGGTATCTACTATTGTTGAAAATTTAGGAACTTTTTTTTGAGGGCAGGAGTAGTAAAGCTGTACTGTACAAAAGCTGTTCAATTCTGTACTGTTTTTTTTTTTTTTTTTTTTGGTGTTCACTGTATAGCCTAATAATCATGTTTTGTTTTGTTTTTTCTACTTTTTTTTTCTAATAATCATGTTATCTTTATTCTATGGGTTGATACGATTACAGGGATACCATACATGAATATTTTTTCTTACATTTTACTAAATTTGTCAAATAAAACACTAATGTGGGAAAAAATCTATAATTTTTGTATTGCCGTCTTCCAAGTGGCATAACATTGTTACTTTTTTGACTACGGAACTGGTTGATAGCTTGTTTTTTGCGGGACATGTTGTACTTTGCACCAGGTTCATTCTGGAGTACATATGTTTTTTTGATCACTTTTTGTAGCATTTTTTTGTGGAATTGAATAGGTAAAAATCATAATTTTTGAAGTGTTTATTACAGTTTTTTTTACGGTGTTCATCGTGCGAGTTCAATAATTATTTACTGTTATTCTATGGATTGTTACGGACACGGTGATACTATATATGTGGGGTTTGTGTTATAATTTAGCCTTTTTTTGTGTTATATGTCTCTTTATATGTTTTGGGACTTTTGGGCATTTTCATTGATTTCTTTCTTTACTTTTATTTAATAATTTTTTTTTTTTTTACTTTTTCACTTTTTCCAGCATGGGACGTCATCTGATTGCTTGTTTATGATAATACACTGCAATATTGATGTATTGCAGGGAATTAGCAGTGTCAGGCTATACACATGCATATGCATGCATTGCATAAGACGCCATCTTACTGGCAGTTCTTGCAGGCAGTGCTGGGGACCAGATCAGACAATGATCGGCGCCCCCAGAAAACAGTTCGGGGGGCCAATCGTGGGGGTAAAGACCCCCCAGAAGCATGTTACACTGGGGTGCCGGCTATATGTTACAGCCGGCACCCCGTGTTTCCCGATGCCAGTTCGGCTCAGATCTTGAGCTGAACCGACATCGGGTCTGCATCCGATATATCGGACACTGAGCGCTAAGGGGTTAATGAACTGTTGAATTTCATAAAATTAGTGCCCTGTAAAGTTATTACTGACATTATGGAGATATTTATCAGGGCTTATATGCCTCAAAATAATCGCAAAATTCAATGCAATTATTTTGCCCTTTCTGCCATCTCTGCACCATGTGGGCGTGAAGGAAAGGGAGTACTGCCCGTGGCTAAGTGGGCCAGCGTTGAGTATTCCTGCCTTTGCCCACAAGCTGCAGCATGCAAACTTTCAATAGTGAAAGTACACATGGTACAGCATATTTGTACGCCAGGTAGGACCTGGAGTGGGAATAACCACTGCGCAGCCCAGCAACCAGATACATTGAGGCCAAAGCCTCTTGATATATTGGGCTGCTCAGAAAGGGCTGTGACACTATCATATGCCGGTGAATGCTAAATAATCCCTTATAAGGCTGCATTCACACTATCATATGGGGGGGGGGCAGCGTATGTACGGCCGCAAGCTTGTGGCCATACATACCTCCCCATAGACAGCAAAGCCCGCACAGAGCGATACATACCGCTCTGGACACAGGAAAAGACAGGACATGTCCTATTTTTCCCCCTGTTATGGCCCGTACGCCATGCATTACTATGGAGAGGGGAGGGTTCACCCCTGGAGGAAAATGCAAAGTGCACCTTGAAAACCTTTAAACATGATCATGTACAAGTCTTCTGTTTGTACAAAATATAAAAAACTTCTCAGAAAAAATGGTTATGTAATACTTGGCATAACAAAGACAGCTTCTTTCGGTAGAATGACTTTCAAGCAGCACCAAAATAGAATCAAAGCGTAAAACAATTAATTCTTGGATCCCCTAATTACGCTGTCAAGTTACCCGCTTAACAATCCCAGCATTGCTTAGCAATGTCAGATCAAATACTTCATACAATAGAAACTTTCTTCGCAGTTTAAGAAAGTTTATATCAGAGAAGTAGGCAAAGGGTACTGGAAAGTATAAGGGGAATTATACTTGATCATTTCAACACTAGTGATGTGCACTTACAATAGCAATATGTTTGGAACTTTTTACTCCAAATTTAGAACCCTTACGCCGAGTTAAAAGTCTATTCAGTTTTACTACTTATTTAAAAAATATATAATCTGCAAAATGACAACTTTTTATTTTTTCTCATTTGTAGTCAATTATCTGCAAATTTTATAAAGACAAAATATTACTTCTAGTAATATTAATAATAGTAATTATTAAAACTATCATATTAAGTTAGTCTTACAGGTCATGAAAAAAAAAAAAACTAAGTAAAATTTGTTATGACATGTTTCTAGGGCCTGGTTCACACCTGTGTTTGGACCTCTGTTATGATCGTCCACTGTTGAAACAATAATTGATGTTAAAATGCCCATGGATTTCAATGGACTTTTAGGCCCCTTCCACACTAGCGTTGCATTTCACGTCAGGGTGCAATGCGTGAAAAACTGACGTTTTTGGCTGCGTTTTTGTTCCATTTTTCCTTGGAGTCATTAGCGTTTTTGCGTTTTTCACGCGCGTGTTGTTCGCGTTTTTTTGCGTTTTCGGTGCGTTTTTCACGCGCGTTTTTTAAGTCAATGGGACTTTTTCAAAGGGACCATGGTTCGGGAATAAAATGTTTTATTTAATTGAAAAAGAATGTCTTCTGATAAGTTAGCAGATGTATGCAAACATCTGCAATCTATTCTTCACTGTTCCGCGAGCGTATATTATCTCCCGACAAGTTAGCAGATGTGAAGAACAGTGAAGAATAGAATAAAAACAGTGAACACAGTGAACACAGGATCATTTAAGTGAAAAACACAGTGAACAATAGATTACAGATGTTCGGCACATCTGCTTACTTGTCGGGAGATACGCGCGGAACGGTGCGAACAAAATAGTATGTGAAGAACAATATATATGTGTGAAGAAGACATTGCAGATGTATGGAAACATCTGCAATGTGTTCTTTACACACATATATATCTATTCTTTACTGTGTTTTTCACTTAAATGATCCTGTGTTCACTGTGTTCACTGTTTTTATTCTATTCTTCACTGTTCTTCACTCTGTTTTTTTAATTAAATGCTCGATCTCGAGCAGGGGAATTATTCATGTCACCTAGCAACCCATCCATTTAAAACGCATTGCACTCGCATTACACTTGCAATGATTGCGAGTGCAATGCATTTTTGATGCGTCTCTATAGACTTGAATGGGGCAGGAAAAACGCGCGTGAAACGCAAAAGTAGAGCATGCTGCGATTTTGACGCGCGTCAAAGCAAACGCAAGCACGCGCGTGAAAAACAACGCAAATGAGGAAAGACCCATTGGAAACAATGGGACAGAGTGCAATGCAAGTTCTGCGCGTCAAAAGCACGCGCAGAACTCGCACGTTAAAAATGCTAGTGTGGTAGGGGCCTTAATGGTTTGCATTATTTGTCCGGTTGCTCCACTTCTGTTTTGCTTCCATTACCTGAGCCTGAAAAATATTGCTGCAGCTTCCGGCCAATTTTCTACTGGAATAAAGGTTAACTTAACAGAAGTGGTGCAAAAAGACACTAACGGAAGCCATAAAAAGTTCATGGATATCAATGATCATTTTAATAAAGCTGTTAAAGTTGCATTATTATTGTTTGATGACTGAACATAATAACAGAGGTCCATATGCAAGTGTGAACTCGGCCTTATAGTTTCTGCTTTTTAATTTTGCTTTCTCTTAAACATTTTTTTTTTTTATTATATTTACTGTAGATGATGAGACACATGAAAACAGCAGCCACACAGTTTAATTATTTTATAGGCCATTTAATTTTCTTATTTTATTATACAGTACAAAAGCATGCAAAAATATTATCTCTATGAATGGTACATATTTACATGTAATATTACATACTTCAGTGAGTACATAGATCATGCTTTTGTTTTTTCTCCAATGGCATACAGTGCTTGTTGCCCAAAATCAGTAAATAACATTACACATACAGTATACATTAATAGACATACACAATTTTACATTGGTAATAATCATCACATTATTGTTGATTTTTCTTTTCACTCTTCTCTTCATGTTTTTCCTGGTTTCAGGCCATAAGAAATGACAGTGATCAAACTTATGAAGTGGCACATCCACATAAAGAAAATATCATGATTGTGGCATCCCTATGATCCATCTCATCTTTCGATTATGGTTTTGGAAAAGTCTCCAACCATAAACTGCTCATAGAGTGCACCATTGCTTTCATGGGTAACTTATTTCTGTGCACCAGCAGCCCAGCAGATATTAAAGGGGTTTACATCTTGTATATAAACTTGCCCCAGAACAGTAAGGGAATACAGAAATGATTGGCTGGAACCATGACTACTAAACAATCACCCCTTTGTGATTTATAGAGACAAAAACAGAAAGAACATGTGAGAGATTGAGACAAGGAATACAATAATGTACTATAGTTTGGATGCTGTGTCCCTCTAAGGCTACATTCACACTACCGTATGGGGGACATATATACGGCCAATGTATATACAGCATAAATACATCCCTCATAGCTGGCAATGGGCGCGTAGTGGGGAGAAAGATAGAACATGTCCTATCGTTCCCCTCCTCATCTCCACGGCACTGGCGTGTGCTCGCCGTGCTATGGTATGGCGGGCACACATTAGTATGAATAATAGAAGGCCTTCAGAGAGAGATCACACCATTTCTGCCCAGAGATTTTCCTATACTTAAGCTATCTGCATATTAATGTTGTTCCTTTGGCCACAAACATTTGATCTGATTCTGCGCCATATGTCCACAAAAACAGTCCGTATGTAACCCACATCATCTACTATTGCAGATCTGCAAAATCAAAGGAGGCTAGCAAATGGTGTCAGTAGCATCAGTGTGTCACATGATTGTGTTATCTAGCAAATTATATGAAAATAAAGGCGGCACATGGATGACACCTTTGTTGCATCTGTATTTTTCCCATTCCCATAGACTTCAATGGGAGAGCAGAGCCTCAAACATGACCAAGAATAGGAAATACACTGAGTGTTATATACAGCATATATGTGAATAGTAACGTCACACTACATTAAATTGAACCTACATTTATTTTGATTTAAAGGGAACTTGTCAGCAGAAATTTACATAAGAAACCAATACCAGTATTTTGTCTAGGAGCTTCACACATTTTGGTTCATGCTTCTTTATTGGCCCAGCATGATGGCATCATCCACAAAAAAAAAACACTTTATAAGAGATGTAAACTGGGTGAATAGTGACATAGGCAAAGAATTTGGCATATATGTCCAGCTCTCCTTGTCTCAGAACACCCCCCTATGAACATTAGGGCTTTAGGAGATATGGTCAGTCATGTCCCTGGTCCAGCATTGAACAGAGATGGGGAGAGCTTGAACTCACCACCAACTGGACTTTATACAAGTAATGTATACCTCACACCAAAGTGTATTTTCTAGATGATGCCCTCATGCTCATGATCAGCTTCTTGGCAACATACTGATAGAGATTAGTTAGACCAATATAGATGTATGCATAACAAAACCAAAGACTCAAAGAACAAACATCCTTAGAAAAGGTGCTTTGGTTGACCTCATTAATTGGGGGATATTTTATTAATGTAATTAACATTGCATACGTGGCATGGAAGTAGTGTAAAGGGGAAGTAATCAAAATTACTGGCGATTCCTAAGTAACTTGTGGCCTACACATCCTTATATACGCCTCCCATTGTTTTAACCCCTTATCGCCGAAGCCACTTTTCACCTTCCTGACACGGCCCGTTTTTTTTCAAATCTGTCCTGTGTCACTATAAATGGTTATAACTTCGGAACACTTTAACATATACAAGTGATTTTAAAATTGTATTCTTGTGAAATTTATACTTCATGTTAGTTGAAAAAGTTTGGTGGTATGTATTGCAGTTACTTATGAAAAAACTGATATTTGGTGAAAATTTTGAAAAATCCTTGATTTTCGACACAGAATCATAACAGCAAAAATTGATATGAAACATTTACCAAATGTCTGCTTTATGTTGACGTGATTTTTTTTATGCATCCTCTCATTTTTGTAAGAGATTACGGAGCTTTGAACTTTAGGTGCGATTTTTTTGACATTTTCATAAAAAATGCTAAATCATACTTTTAAGGGACCTTCTCAGCTTTCAAGTCACCTTGAGAGGCCTAAATAATAGTAAAACCCCACAAATTACTCCATTATAAATAATACACCCCTCAACACATGTAAAACACAACTTTTATGAAGTTTGTTAACCCTTTAATTGTTTTACAGGGGTTACAACAAAATCCTATGCAATTTTGAAATTTACATTTTTTTGGCTGAAAAAAAATGTGCTGTACAAATTCTCAGTGGATAAAATACCAAAACTCTCCACAAATTTTGATATCCAAATTTTCCTGAGTATAACAATCCCCCATATGTGTTGGTAACCTGCTGTATGGGGACATGCCGTGGCATTGAAGGGAAGTTGCACCATTCTGAGCACATTTTCACTTTCTTTTTGTATGTTCTTGGGGCTGTACATCGTTCCATATTAAAAAAATATATTTTCTTTATTCTATAGATCACTATAGATTACAGTGGTACCTAATTTATATTAATTTTTTTTAAATATATTTTTACAATTTTACTGAAGAAAATTAATACAGAGAAAATCTCATTTATTTTCGTATCACCATCTTTTTGGAGACATAACTTTAATATTTCTTGGTCGACAGAGCTAGGGCTTATTTTTTACATGTTGAGTTTTTCTTTTCAGTGGTACTATTTTGGAGCACATAACTTTTTGCGATCACTTTTTGGAACATTTTTGTAAAGGGATTTTATGAAAAATGTAAATTTTTGGCGAGTTTTTCAGGTTTTGTTTGTTTATACGGCATTCACCGAATTGGTGCAATAATGTTACAGATGGAAGCGGTGATACCAAATAGGTAGGGTTTTTTTGTGATTTTTTTGGGCGGTTTCGATTTATCTCAGAAGCCACTTACTCATTACGATGGCGTGTAAGGGGTTATCACCTGCGATCAGAGAAATCTACAATTATGCATGTTAAAGACGGGTGTCAGCTCTAATATACAGCAGATATCCGCAGCTTCTGGCACCGGCAGCTAAACGGAGCCAGCAAGGCCTTATAGTACGTCACAATGCGGGAAATCCCTGTCGCCTGTGATGTACTACTGTGTCCAATGTCAGGAAGGGGTTAATGTTTCTGCTACTAACAAATCTGGAGGCATTTGTTAGATGTGCACAATGGATTCCTAATACCTTGCTATTGTGTACATATTCCCCTAGAGTTACTTGAGCTCCTCTTATAAGCAGACATACACCAAATTATTTATTTATTTAGCAGATTACCAGAGATAAGGTTAATATTCATGTGTGTAAAATGAGGAATGTAGAATTTGTGTCCCATTGGCACATGGATGGATTTCAGTCTCTGTACACCTCTGCAGAATATGTGAATGATTGCATGATAATGAAATTCTGCAATTAACATATGTTACAAGATAAGAAGATAATATAGGTCGTCACTTGAATTCCAGGGACAGATACTAAGATGTCTCATTCATTCAGATTCTGTCTATATGGACTTATGGCTCCTATAATGGTTGGCAACACTAGGAATCTCACTGTATAGTTGGGATACTTAGCATCAATAACTCATTTACTTGGTAGTTTTATTAGCTACTAGCCCAACAATACTGGACAAATGCAAGCACAATCATGGATTTGGTGAATGCCAGGAGACTGAATGCAATGTGTCCTGTTTTACTGTTTGGTGGAGGGGGATAATGCTGCGAGATTGTCAACAAATTCCATAGCGCTTTACAAATCATAGGGGACAAATACAAATATAATATTACAGTACACAGTACAAACAGTCATATGGAACAATAGGAGTGAGGGACCTGCTCACAAGAGCTTACAGTGACTTAGACCACCAAGTTCCAGTTAAGAGAAATGTCATTCCTTAATTATACAAATTATACATTTTGGCCAATCGTAAGCTTCTAACTTGGTGGAATATGTTTCCAGCATCACCCTCCTAAAGTGCATGAGGTCTATAAAGACAAGGTTGTGAGAGTTTTGTGTGGAAGAACTAAAATGGAGATATAAGCCAGGTTCACCATCAACATCAAAGCCAACACAACCCCCCCACCCCCCATCTGTATGGATGGGCAAAAAAAGAGCTGTGCAGCTGAAAGCAGAAGTTTACATACACTAAATAAAAAGATATACATGCATGTTTTTCTCACTATCTGACATGGAATCAGAGTAAACCTTTCTTTTTTTGGTCAATAAATAATACCAAAATTATTTATATTTGCCAAATGCCTGAAGCAGTATATTTTAGATGTGCCTTCAAATATATCCACAGGTTTGTCTGTAATTAATTCAGATGTCAAAATGGGCTGTTCCCCTGTATGTCATTTTTTGATTTAGCATAAAGTAATAAAAATGCCTTAAACATTATCTTATTATTCTGGCATTTGGCAATCCTAAAAAAAACATGCACGTGTCTTTTTATATAGCGTATGTAAACTTCTGGTTTCTGCTGTATGTAAGCATTGTATTGCATTGTATGGATTAAATAGGAAATAAAATTAATTCTTGTCCCATGAATAATATTTCTGCGTAAATAATTATGAACTGTTCATCAACTCATAAGTCCGAAGAACTCAATTAGCATAGTTTTATGGTCATTTCATTCTGAAATATGTTAATTAGACTCTATTGTCAGATGGGAGTTCCTGGTCTGTAGAGATCTGGGAATACTGATTATTGCTCAGGAAAAATTCCAGAGATGCTGGAATCAGTGCAATTAATTAGAATGCTGGAGCAGACAAAGGTGGTGAAAGGTCTTCTTTAAGAGAAGTCATCTGTGGTTACCAAAATTTCAGGGCAGATCAAGGAGAAGTAATTTGTGGTTATATCATTTTAAGGGCAGATGCCTTTTTAATTGCCAAAAAAACCGAGGAGGGACATTCTTGTTCTCATCATGCTCTACACACATATATACATATATATATATACACATACACATATATATATATAATATTCAGTCATGTACTTGTTTTCTAGGAAATGCACCTGTGACTCCAGAGCAGCGGCTGTTCTAAACTCCGTGGGGAATCATTGATGCCAATTCTGTAGCTTTCTCATTTGTAATAAGCTCACTAGGAAACCATTCTCCTCAGAGAGGTCATTAGAGTACAGTTACATGTGGTTTATAATGGCTTCCATGAAAAAGCTGCTTCTTGAGAGAGAGTAATGTCGGCTCTCATGCAGTGATTTTACTCCTAGAGTAAGAAATCCTGTTCAGCTAATAATGTACATAATTCAGAGACACAAAGCGAGATGTTGCAGTGGCTCACTACTGGGAAGTGATAAGTGATCTAGTACCGTGATAACCGGGCACACCTTACAGGACATGTTCAACCACTGCAGGTTGCTTTACAAGCTTAGATTTGGATTATGAATATGAGCAGGCCAATATATATAATAATAACTGCTCTGTGTATAAGGTGGTTTCCTTATTCCTATTAGAACATTATTTATCTACTTATAATGGCGATACCAGGATGGTGAACACTCTGCTTGATAATATTTTCTGAGGAAAGTTACCTGATGAGTTTTTTTCAGTCCAGTTTCTTTGAAGAGAGGAAACCTGAATATAGCAGTATAGCACCAAGTGGGGTCCCATTAGTGTTATTCTGTTTACCCCTCTCCCCCGTCACTGCATTTTGAGATATTTTAGTTTTATTAACCTAAATTTCCAGTCACTTCTGTCATTTCCTCAATCCTACCATATCTCTCACTACCTTCCATCCAGGGCTGAATGAACTGGTTTTGTGGCAAGCTTTGATTATTACTAGCAGCCAGGACATATCAGGGCAATTGCCTAGTAGTGCAGAAAGAAATTATGATAACTGTAAGAGCCTTTAAGACACTTCCTAGTAATAGTGAGCTGATCACAAGATGAAATAGCAGCTTACAATATTGTATGAATAGTTTAAGTAAACTGGAAATACACAAACTATTGAAACACTTTATTCAATGATACTTGATGTATGTCAATGATGTCTAATGTAGTCTTTAGACTTCTTCCCCATATGTATTTAAGATGACCATGGTAAACACTGGCATGCACAGGCACTTATGTTGTCAAAACTACTAGCATATGACAGCTGCTGAACGCTTCTCAATTCTTAGCTGGAGATTCTAGTATCTCAGCAGATCAAAAATGACACAAGAGTTGACATGCTTTCAAAAGAAGCTAGAAGTAAAAAGTGGCTTGATGAAATGTACATCTTACTGGGAATGGGAATATAAGGTAACGATGACAAGTTATATCTATACACAGAATACTGCCTTATTAATTCCCCTTAGAAATAAAGATACATGTGATTTATACAACAGTTTGTTGGAGGTTCAAACCCCAGGGCTGCAGGATTGGCTACAAGCAGTGGCGTAACTACCGCCGTAGCAGCCGTAGCGGTTGCTACGGGGCCCGGACGGCGGCACAATCACAATGTCTGCTGACAGCGCTGGCGCTGCATTTCTGTACCCGTTCAGACCGCCGCCCGGGCCCTGCTATACGGCGCATTAAGGTCAATACCAAATACCCCCCTCTTTGTCAAGCCCGCCCCAGTGTTTCTGTCCCGCCCCGCTGCTCCCGCGGCCCCCTGGCCAGCATGTTGTGCCCGCGGCCGGAACACTGGTTCCACAGCTGCCCGCCCCGCCGGCTCTCCACTCTGCTACAGTGACTGCCCGGCAGGTACCCTGGTAGCGCAACTGCCTGCCCGCCCTCCACTCTGTTACAGCGGCTGCCCGGCCGGTATCCTGGTCCAGCAACTGTCCACCTGTACTCAGCGCTGCTTGGGAGCGTGCCCTGCAGGCATGCTACTCCCACGGCCTTCAAGCAAACTCCCTGGTCCCACGGCTGCCCGGCCGGTACCCTGGTCCCGAGGCCGCCCGGCCAGCACACTGGTCCCGAGGCCGCCCGGCCAGCACACTGGTCCCGAGGCCGCCCGGCCAGCACACTGGTCCCCAGGCCGCCCGGCCGGTATCCTGGTCCCGCAGCTGCCCGCCTGTTCTGAGCACTGCTCCCACGGGTGTCCGGCCGTTACCTTGGTCCCTAGTCCCACTAGTCCCGCAGCTGCCCGCCCTCGACGCTGCTCCCGCGGTCCCCGGTCCCACGGCCGCCCGGTTGGCACCTCGGTCCAGCGGTCGTCTGCCCTCCACACTGCTCCCACGGCCACCCGCCATGTAGCTGCTGCGGCCGCCTGGCCGACACACTTCTTGGGCTCGCAGGATGAGACCTAACTGACCCACCCCACTGCAAGAAATGTAAGTCCCTATATATCTATGTATAGTTAATTAATGTATGCTATATGTGTGTATTTGCTGTGTGTAAATGCTGTATATACTGTATATATGTGTGTAAATGCTGTATATACTGTATATATGTGTGTATATGCTGTATATACTGTATATATGTGTGTATATGCTGTATATATGTGTGTGTATATGCTGTATATGCTGTATATATGTGTGTGTATATGCTGTATATATGTGTGTGTATATGCTGTATATACTGTATATATGTGTGTGTATATGCTGTATATACTGTATATATGTGTGTGTATATGCTGTATATACTGTATATATGTGTGTATATGCTGTATATACTGTATATATGTGTGTAAACGCTGTATATACTGTATATATGTGTGTAAACGCTGTATATACTGTATATATGTGTGTAAACGCTGTATATACTGTATGTTTGCTGTGTGTATATACTGTATATAGATTAAGTATGCGTGTATATGGTGTCTTTATACTGCATGTATATGTATACACATTGGGTGTATACCGTATGTAAAAGAATATGATGTATGTATGCTATATGTATGTATATACTGTATGTATATACAGTGAGTTTGTATATACTGTATGTATATACAGTGAGTTTGTATATACTGTATGTATTAGTGTATAGATGTATATATGAGTGTATACGTATGTATGTGTGGACGAGTATATAAAAGTGAGTGTAGAATGTTATGTTGTGTATTTAAGTGTATAAATGTGTGTGATTGTATAAACATGTGTGTATGTGTGAATATTTTTAAGGGGAAGGGGGGCCCCATGCAAAAATCTGCTATGGGGCCCTGCCTCTCCTAGTTACGCCACTGGCTACAAGCACAGGTAAAATAGATATTCATTCTCATGATGGTCATTGCTTTTGCAGACGCATGGACTCTTAAAGGTGGCTTCATAGTTTTATATTTTTCTAGGAAGACTTTCAAAACAATTATTCAAACCCTAAAAACATGAAATGGCCATGTATTGTCTGGAATTAATTGTTTTATATCTGCAGGGTGGTGACTAGAAGAAAATCATAGAAATTTAAGTTGACGTGAATAAAAAAAAAAAACAACAGGAAACATTGAGCACTTGTTAAAAAAAACCCCCATCATTCAGCAGTTTGAGTAAAGAATTAAATTGTGCCTAATTGGTGGATATAGATGCTGCTATGCTTGTTCAGAATAGTTACTGTGAATAAGCACAAGACCTATGCACACGTGGTCTAGGAAGTGCAGGAGATCTGTCTCCCATTACAGAAAAGGTAGATTAACTATGAATACCAAGCAACTGACATACAGAATATGGAAACTCTATTTTATTGAGGGTAATGAACATCTGTTAGTAGATAGTAGTTAGTAGACAAGGTTGGATACTACCCTGTCCAACAGCCGGAGGAGTGTGCGTCTCTGCCCTAAGGTCTGCCAATATGTGAGTGATACTATTGTGAGAAATGGTGATAAAACAAGCTATGTATATAGTGTTAACACTCACTGGATAATTACATTTTGCAAGCCAGAATTTGCATGAAAGAAAGCATTTCTTAATATGAAGATTTATTGGAAGATTTATGTATATATGTGAATATTGAAGTAAATAATATGATATAAAAGAAAAACTATTTTGGATGGTCAGTTATTGTACACTATTCATTGATGCGTTTCTCAGGAGGAGAAGAAGATCCTCCAGTCCAGGACCAATTGTGTATCATATGCCTCTTGTGATCTTTATCTTTTCTCTTAATGAACAGCACGACCCCCCCCCCCCCTTCAGGCAGTGTAATTTTAAAAGGAAGGAGGCCTTTGATAACAAATATAACATGATTACCACTGTCACTGTGCCTAGATTTATGGCTAAGTGTCCCAGGTTTAACATGCTTGATTTTGACAGTAGATTACCTTTAAAGAGGACCTGTCACCCATAATTTCGGCACAAGGAGCTGCTTCCTAGTGCTTGAACAAATGCGCAGTGTTAGAGTGATAGCGTTACCGGAAACCACTGGTAATGCTATCACTGCAGTGGGGTACAACGTAATTGTCGGACCGCCCGCAAAGCGGTCCAATGTATTCATGAGGGGGCGGTCCAAGGCGCTGCCTCTTCCCCCAACCGCCCCGCTCGCTCCATAGGCTGGCAGTGACTGCCGCGAGTCATGCGACAGTCACCTCCCCTAACCACGCCCCCTCATGAATACATTGTATCCTGCAGCAGTGTTAGATAGCGTTACCGGAGGTTTCCGATAACGATATCCTTCTAACACTGCGGCGTTTATTCAAGCACTAGGAGCTGCTTACTTTAGTAAGCAGCTCCTAGTGCCAAAATTATGGGTGACAGGTCCTCTTTAAAGAAGACCCGTCATCAGATTTGGCCACCCTGACTAACAATGGCTGCTGATAAAAGGTTACAAGTCCTCCCCATATCACCTAAAATAAGCTGCCAGTGAGGCTTTGTACCTTATTTACAGAAGTTTTTCTGATATGCAAATTAGCTTTTGTGACTTATGTCTGGTATCTGTGACTCTTCTCTCTAAGGCTGCCAGTGAACTGCATCCCATTATTCTGACTGATAGCTCTGTGTCTCTTCAATTCACTGCCCTGCCTCCTTGTACTTAGGGACTGTCTGTGAATATTCAACTACAGACATATAAAGCTCTATGTATAGATGGGAAATATTGTGTCAATTTTTTTACATGGTGCCTTGTGTTACATTCATGACATATGACCAGTGACATCATTGCAGGTCGTTTAGCCTCCTAAGAATAGTAAACTGTACACCATGTATGTGATTACATGAAATCACAGAAGCCTCCATGGAGGATGGAGAGGAGTAGAAGTTCATGGAAACAGCTGTGTCTTCATGTGGTCAGATACATGCATGGGGTATAGTTTGCTAGTATTAAGAGGCTAAAGTACCTGAGATGATGTCACTCTGGTCACATGACTTGAACTGTAACCATTAAGGAGGCATAAGGCATGGGGTGGATTAGATGGGGCGGGGGGCGGCCGAGCAGGACACGCCCCGTCTGATGACATAAGATAAAAGGTGATTTATGGGGATGTAAGCGAAGCAATTTTTAGCTAAAAGAAGGGTGTCAGTCAGTTAATAGAGCTCTATAGGAACCTGTCACTAGCTGTATATGTACTTGTGTGGTGACAGGTTCCCTTTAAGGGCTCATTTTACTGCCGCCCTGAAGGTGCCATGCACAGTGATGTTCAATTATAGTTCAGTTTAATAAAATAAAAAACTGTTATTTTGAATTATATTATATTTTATTAAGATCCATAAAAAGCACCAATTTCTACTTTAATGTTCCATTGCATAATAGATAAATCATGTAAACCATCTTCTGAGTCATATAGCCAGTATATATAGCCAATACCTGAATTAGCTTTAAGGGGTATTTCCATCTCACATTTGCTGATGATATCCATAGGATATGCCATAAATGCCTCATAAATGTGGGTTTCACCTCTGTGCAAGTCTCTGCATTTACTTGTATGCTTGCTACTCAGCTATTTGTGTAACTCCTTTAGAAATGAATGGTGAGATTTGTGTGCTGTGAAAAGAATCCTGTTTTTACAAAAGATGTGGGTCCTAGAGGTGGAACATGCATCTTTCCGGTATGGATGTAACGATGATGGCTAAGATGGAAATACCCTTTAAGAGCCTAATATCAATCCAAACTAAATGTTTCCAATATGCAAAACAAACTTGACATATGAAAATATTAAATACATATTAACAATTTCTCATAATGCCTTCTTCAAAAACAAATATACTTCAACAGAAATATGTGTATAAATTATAAAAAGGTAGACACTCCATGAAAATGAGGTCCACCTACAGAAGAACATTTGACTCATAGAACATTTTGGCTTTCCATTGTTTTTATAGCTGATCTATTAGCTTTGCATTAGACTAGACAGTTCATAATGTATAAAAAACCTACATATCTATAACATGCTCTATTCAGTAGCTGCAGTGAATTCAATGTACAATACATTTAAATCAATATATGAAAAACATTCTAAATTCCAGATCTGCTTTGATGCTTTGCATTCTGGGTCATGCTTTTTACGGGTCACTGATGGGAATCCTTACAACTTGCTTACCAGTTTAATGTAGAAAATGTAATGGAATATGAACGTACTGCAGGTGCAAAGAAGAAATAGCCCTTCCTGTGGCAATGTAAACATTTCTATACAACTATAAATGACATAAAGTACAACCCCTAACATATCTCCTTGCACTGGAGCAGGCCATGTGCAAGTTCCTACTAGCCAATACAATAATGAAAAATCAGCAAGAATGGTTTTCCACAAAAGTCCCTGTACAGTCTTCTTTTCATTAATATATATATGTATACAGAACTTAAAAAATATATGCATATCTATAGCAGTGGAGAAGCTAGGAGTGAGGCTGGAATAAAGGAAAAAACTTTTGGTTTTATAATCATAAATAAAGACATTCATAGGTCAAGCAATCTTCAAGCTACTCGGACTGCATCCTGCAGAAGCAAAGATGGAGATGAGGCACATTGTTCTTAGTTTTTATACACATACATCAATAACACATACATGCAGACAGACACATTTCACACAACTAAAGTGTACCTGTGGTCTACAGACATTAGACAAGCCCATATTATTAGCTCATTGGGTGTTCATGATGCTACAGAGACACAAGGAATCTCATGCTTTGGCTCCACGGTGTATAGGCGACAGGTACAGTTCAATGTAGACGGTCGCTATTTATTAATTTCATTCCTCAGATATACTGTAAACATTTTACAAAGACCTGTTTGCGTTATTTACCGACCACAAGCTTTGGTTCATGATGGTCATGAGAGTACAAGTTTGTGCAACATAGAAAAGCCAGGAGTATAGCAGCAGGCAAAGTTCATTTTGGCATGCAAGTCCTCATAATGTTCCATCGTCCTCCTCCACATCTGCCAGTTCTGTGTCTTTAAGCACCTCTCCACTTGCTTGCTTTCTGAACAAAGTAAATGATAGGTTAGATCAGTTGTGTGTATCATTTATAAAAACAACAACATTAAAACAGATATATGGATATATTCTAAAGAAAATGGCTGTTAGGTACTAGTAGAGATGTACTATAGCATTAATACTGGAGGTAAGTAGCTACTATAAATATTTTAAGAAAAAGTGTCATAATGTGCCTGGCTTGGTGAAGAATAATATTAAGTAGACCATAATTGTTGTGCAAATCTGGAACATAAGGGAGAAAATTATTTTTGATCCAAACAAACTCCTGAAAGAAGAGAACTCCATTACTTTATGGGGATAGAGAGAGAGTAACTCAGTGATGGATGAACTTTTGAGTTTTTGCGTTTTCATTTTACACTCCCTAAAACAAAGACTTACTGGCTATTTAGAGGCTCAGCCCGTGAGCCCTCTCCATGCACCTGCACCCGGCATGTGACGTAATACTACGTCACATGTCGGTAAAGGGTTAATATTTATCAACGTGCTTCAAGATCTGCTTCCCATTCATTCCAATTAGAGTTTGTTGATAATTATTTTCTGCTTTTGGAAAAAGCCACTATTGAAAAAAGTGGTATGATGAAATCTATATGGAACTCCTAATGGAATCTGCTACTTCAAAATCTGGATCATATATCATACAAAAGAATCCTGAAGAATCCTCTTAAAATGAACTGGCTTCCAGCACTCATAGATTTTTCATACCCACATTGCATACTATGCACAGATTTTCTGTCTAGAAAAAAGTCATCATCATACAGTAGCAGCGTAGTGTATATACACACAGCAGAAATAAATCTACATTTAACCTCTGCATTGCAAAAGTTGAGCAAATTTACAGCAAAAAAATGCATCAGAAATTAGATGATTGCAGATCCTTCCTGATGCCTGTAGAATAAGCTGTGAAACTATAGCTGGGGTAAATTTCACAGCTATTCTATAACATGAAATGTTAGCCTAAAACATATTCCCCTTTAGGAGAAGTGAAAATATCTAAAGAAAACAACAACTTTGTTTGTAAAAGATACACATGCTAAATATTTCATAAACATGTCAACAATAAGAGGAAACTGAATCTCAGTGTAATAAAAATAACCAATTTTGCTATAATGAAAGATCAACCAAATGTTTTGCTTGAAAGACTCAGCTTGTAGAAAGGAAAGTGGTGAGATAATGGACTGACATTGAGATGAAGAATAAGTGCTTTCACTTTAGAAGTATTCCAAACATAAATTATACAATAAAACAATTGTGGTAAAAGAACAAATAAACTGAAACTGAAAAGGAACTGAAAGAAAACATTAGATCACAGTCTACAGTGAAAATAACTCCCTGAATCAACAGAAGTAAAAATTTATTTCAACAATTCCAAGTGTTTTTAGACAAGAATACTCTATTTTGCTTGACCCCCTAGAGATGCTTTTCCCTTCACGTGACACAGTTACTATACAAACAGCATAAATATTCCCTTTATTTTTTGGGCTGACACAATTACAGGCATACCACGTTTATTTATTTGTGGACAATGGCATTTCATGGCCTAATATCTAAAACTATTCTTACATGTGTGTGTTTTATTTATTTCTTAACATGTGTTTATGACTATATTTATGTGTTATGATGCTAAAGGGGTTGTCAGATGGTTAACCCTTTCAGGACCTGGCCCTTTTTTGTTTTTTCATTTTCATTTTTTACTCCCCATGATCAAAAATCCATAACTTTTTTATTTTTCCATGTACAGAGCTGTGTGACGGCTTATTTTCTGCGTAACAAATTGCACTTCATAGAGATGGTATTGAATATTCCATGCCGTGTACTAGGAAGCGGGAAAAAAATTCCAAATGCAGTGAAATTGGTAAAAAAACGCATTTGTGCCGCCTTCTTGTGGGCTTGGATCTTACGGATTTCACTGTGCGCCCCAAATGACATGTCTACTTTATTCTTTGGGTCGGTACGATTACGGGGATACCAAATTTGTATAGGTTTTATAATGTTTTCATACATTTAAAAAAATTAAAACCTCCTGTACAAAAATTTTTTTTGGGATTTTGCCATCTTCTGGCGCTAATAACTTTTTTATACTTTGGTGTACTGAGCTGTGGGTGGTGTCGTTTTTTGCGGATTTTGATGACGTTTACATTGTTATCAATTTTAGGACTGTACGACCTTGTGATCACTTTTTATAGAATTTTTAAATTTTTTTAAATGACAAAAAAAGTGCCATTTTCGAATTTGGGCGCGATTTTCCGTTACGGGATTAAACGCAGTGAAAAAACGTTATCATATTTTGATAGATCGGGCATTTTCGGACGCGGTGATACCTGATGTGTTTATGATTTTTACTGTTTATTTATATTTATATCAGTTCTAGGGAAAGGGGGGTGATTTGAGTTTTTAGGGTTTTTTATTATGATTTTTTTTTTTTTAACTTTTTTTAATTTTTATTTTTAGTACTTTTCAGACTCCCTAGGGTACTTTAACCCTAGGGGGTCTGCACGATCCTATCATATACTGCCATACTACAGTATGGCAGTATATGGGGATTTTACTCCTCATACATTACAATGTGCTGATAGCACATTGTAATGCATGGGTTAACCAGAAGTAGCCTCGGGTCTTCGCGAGACCCGAGGTTACCATGGCGACGGATCGCCGCTCCCCGATGACGTCACGGGGAGCGGCGATCCTCGAAAAGATGGCGGCGCCCACGCGCCGCCATGCTTTTGATGCCGCCGGCAGCATTGCCGGCGGCGATCGAGGTGAAAACACCCGCGATCGGTGCTAGCACCGATCGCGGGTGTTACCGGTAAGCCTTTGCTGCAATATGCAGCAAAGACTTACCGGCTATGGAGAGGGCTCAGCGCGTGAGCCCTCTCCATGCACCCGCGGCCGACCCGTGACGTGCTATTACGTCACGGGTCGTGAAAGGGTTAAAATTGTTTGTTTGTTTACATGGGGCACAGACCAGAGAGATCACAGTGCTGGACACTGGAAGGGATTGTGGAGGTAAGTACATGTTTATTTTTTTTAACCTCTCCATCCCAGCCACCCAAGGGTTTTTTATACCCTCGGATAACCGCTTTAAATGTGACAAGGGGTAATTAGGTTGTAAGCACAGTTAAGCTAGTGATGCCCGCATTGTTCTATGTGCTATATGAGCATAACTGAACACCAGAATAACATAGCAGCAGTGACTTGCACCAATAAGGTCCAAAAGATTTCTATGGCTTTCACCTGCTAAGGACTCCTCTAATCTATATAAACTTAGTCTAAGTAATAGATGCAACTATGGTGATTTTGCACTATATAGAATACAGAATAATAAAATGTATAAGAATCAGCCCACATGTCTAAGGCCTAGAATAACAACAAAAATCCATGTGTAATAGTCACACGTAATGTATATTTGTACAATAATTTACACAAAGCCTCTTCATAAATAAATACATTTGGTTGTTATACAATGGAGAAAAATTACTGACATAAATACGAACTGAGCAAAGCAAGGAGTAAGGCAGAAATGACATTGGTGTAGCAGACTGGATACACTACACTGGGCATTCACTATTTATCAAGGAGAGAAACATGAGATGTCAGCTTGAGTGAAGATCTGTATGGAGGAAATTGATCTGATTAGCTGGAAATCACAGACGGGATGCAGGAGGCTAACAGCAGGCGGCTGGGTTATAAAGCCAGTAAATGTGTTAAGTTGCACAATGCTGGTTAATATTAAGTAACACAAAATGGGATTGGTGTTGGTGTTTTCTTTAAAACCCCTATTTAATAGTACACAAAAGCCAAAACTTGTCAGCATTGGTAACAAAGCCACATTCAGGAGGGACCATAAATGAAGACGTCAGGTATGAAACTATACGCACAGTGGTGGGGACTGAAGACACACTCAGCACGTCAGTGTAACCAAAAGGGGGCATAACACAGAAATTACCTTAAGTGGGGATGCAATTTTAAAGATGATTTAAACTGGCACCTGTTCCAAGATGATACAATGATACAAAACAAAAAGAAAAGAAACAACAATAAAAAATTTTTGCAAATAAAATATGCAAAGCATTTTAATGACAGGGTAAGGGAATGTTATATCATGCTATAAATAACAAACTAAATAAAAAACTGCAAGCTAATAATCTCCACGTGCATCTGGTATGGGGGAACATCTCATTGGAGTCATTACATTAAATGAGGAATGAAGGCCAGCGCAGCCAACAGCTGGATAGAAAACATTTACAGAAATGATTATGTTGTGCATGTCATAACATTACAGCATTGTGCAAGTTTTAAGAGGCATACAGCTTTTTAGACACTTCGGAGCACTATAGATACAAGATGACAATCCAGCTATGTTGCCATGGAAACAACCAGTATCACCGTGCACCCCATTGATTTTATATACATGGAAAAATCTCAAGGTATTCTAAAACTGTATGATTCAATAAAAGTGCATTAAACTGCCCAGACGAAGAAATAAAGATGTACACTGTTCTATTTCTGTAGTAATAGAAAGTGCACATAGACTACTCAGCTATAACAAGGTGCAAACATTTTTTTGCTTCCATGCCACGCTACTATATGAAATGTAGCGAAGGTGACGGTGTCACTTTAAAGAGAAAAAGCATATAGAAAATCTAGCACACATGTAAGCTATTCAACAGCACATGTATTTATAGAGCAGCAGATTTCTACAGAAGCGACTGAGAAAATAACCTACTGGAGTTTACTGAGCACATGGAAGTGATGGGAAATACAATGTCATGAAAAAACAGATCATACTATAGAGAGAATGATATTCAGAGCTACAAAAGTATTCATGTCCTTTTCAGCATTTACCCACTTCTACTTGTGGACATTTTATGTGATTGAGCAAAGGACAATATTTGTGAAGTGGAAAAAAAAATGACATTTTCATTTGCAAACAAAAAAACTGGAATGGGTCACAGTATATCAATAGGATTTCAGGCTGGATACATTTTGACACATGAATATGCTTTGATTTAAACCATTCCATTGTAGCTTTATGTTTAGGGTCAATGTCCTGCTGAACCTACACTCCAGTCTCAAGTCTTGTACAGCCCATGGCTACATTCACACTGCCGTGAGCCCGCCGCACTATAGCACGGCGGGCACACGGCAGCGCGGGGAGAGGAGGAGGAGGTGAGCGCAGCTCACCCCCGCCCCTCTCCATAGCGATGTGTGGCCGCAGCGCCGTAATACGGGAAAAGATAGGACATGCTCCCGTAGGGCGCCGTGAGCCCATAGAAGTGTATGGGGGACGTATATCGGCCGCATATACGTCGGCCGTATATACGTCCCCCATACTGTAGTGTGAATGTAGCCTATAACAGGTTTTCCTCCAGGACTGCCCTGTATTTCACTCCATCCATATCCCCATCAATGTTTACCATCTTCCAGTCTCTTCTTAAACAAAGCATCCCCACAGCATGATGTTGCCACCACCAAGCTTCACATTGTGGGTGGTGTGTCCAGGTTGATGCACAGTGGTGGCTTCAGTCCACAAATAGTGTTTAATATTTAGGCCAAGAAGTTAAATTTTGGTCTCATCTGACCAGAGCACCTTCTTCCATGCTTGCTGTGTGCCCACAGAGCTTTTTGCAACCTGCAAACAGGACTTCTTAACACTCTTCCACAAAGGCCAGATTTGTGGAGTACATTATAATAGTTGTCCTAAACAGATTCTCCTACCAGAGATGTGCATCTCTGCAGCTCCTTCAGAGTGACTCTTGGCTGTGTTCTTAATTATTGTCTAACCTGTCAGTGTAGGTGGGAAGCCATGTCTTGGTAAGTTTGCAGCTGTGCCATATTCCTTCTTATTACTGATAATGGATTGAAAAACGCTCCTTCAGATGTTCAGAAGTTTTTTAAAGCCTAACTCTGCAATACTACTTTGCGACAACTTATAACTATGAGCTATCTGATTTGTTCCTTGGTTTTCACAACTCTGTTCACTCATGTTCTCTAACAAACCTCTGAGGCCTTCACAAAGCTGTAGTTACACTGAGATTAATTATACAAAATGTACTGTATTGATTAGGTGATACACGTTTAAGTTTTTTAATTAGTAAAAATGAAGAAAAACGTGATATTTTCCTAACACTTTAAATAAACTCAATGCTTTCCTTTGCTCCATTACATAAAAGGTGATTAAATTACAATTAAGTTTATTAGCGTAATGTTTCAAAAAAGGGGTATGATTATTTATGCAACCTACTATAGTTGACAACTCACTAGATAGTCAAGACACATTTCTCTTTCTGAATGACTAAATTTTTTTAAACTACATTTTTCCACCTGAAGGTAGGTATAATAAAGATGGCTGCAGAGCAAAAAAACACATCTCTGCACTGAAAGGTCCAAGTTCAGTAAAAACAACACTTAATGTCATCACACTGTGGCAGATGCTGTTAAAGCATCCAGAAAACTGTTGTTATAGTTCTCAAATATGACTTTAAAAGAAAATTAAGATGCTCACTTCTAATAGGGGTATGGGCATTAATGTGGCACCATTAATCAGTTACTGTAACATATTTGTCAATGTCCAAAGACGCATTGCTCCACCATCATGAGCTGTGTAACACTTGAAAACATGTAACACGTTACTGATGGCTTTTCCTTCTATATCATTACTCATAATTCTGCGCTCCTATTGCACAAGCATGCCCCATCATTGCTGGCTTGCATTAAAGCCTGAAATGATCATACTTAAAAAAAACAATGTATGGTGGCACAGAAAATGGGAGCTGGGCTGGCAAGTGGCTCCTAGAATACATAGAATTTCCAGTTAGCACAAAACAAACAGGTTTTATGGTGCCCTAGGTCAATAACCTAGGCCACCCATACATGACCTGTACTATGGTGTCACTCATAATGTCCTACATTATGAGAATTATTCTTTTACACTCCTCATACAGTCTAATAAAATGTAAAAGTGAGATGGTTCCATGATTATGAATTATGTCACAGAGGTTCACATTGAGCTGACATCATTGAAGAAGTGTTTGGTTTTAAATGTGCTTCCTGTCCAGACTCTATTCCTTGAAGTAAGATTTCAAGAACTAAAAAGATTTTGTTTTTATAGGTGCACTGAGGCACACAATTCTGAAATCAGCATGCGTACTAAAATGTAGATGAAATTATGTAGAAAAGATTTGCAGCACTGGAATCCAAATTAACCCCTGCTTTTCAATAAATTGTAATGTAGATTAGATTATAAATCTATTTATTTGGCCAAATAGACAACTGCTTATTCCCATGTTACAACTAGTTGTCTGCTGAGGTGTTGTATGTGGCTGTTAGATTGAGGCCGCATTCACACGGTCATCAATGAGGATGTAATAATAATCTTTATTTATATAGTGCCATCATATATAGATATACTTCCCCATAGATGGCTATTACGACCCAGTGGCCACGTGTGTACTTTTTCGTACACCCCTCCTCTTCTTCAGCATGCCGAGTGAGCACACATCCATGTAAATGCAGCCTTAAAAAGTGTTGCGAAGTTAGAGAACCTTAAATTATATATCTTTTACCCATCACTACTTAGGGAAACTTACTGCAGTTACTACTCAAATGAATATATCCTATAAAAACCTATAGAGACATGCCCTATAGGCTGCTGTAGGCAAATACAGTCTTGTTCCATACTGGATCTAATTACATTTTGACATCTACAGCATGATGCCTCGGATACCAATTCTACCTGTGACTTTAGGTCCTCAATGTAGGCTCTGTGATACAACATTTATATTTCCTATTCTAAGAAGACGTAAGTATTTCATTGTGCCAAATGTTTAAGGCTAAGTTATTATTATTTTATTTTTGCAGAGAGAAACAGGAATAAATACACCCCTGACTATGTTTACAGAAAATTAATTTGAGATTCTGTGGACTGAGGCACTGGACATCATTATTACCTCCTCACAGCTGAGAGCTCGGTCTTGACTGTTAAATTCTAATGAAAAATGAATTGACATTTAATGAGCAAACCACCTACGCAGCTAGTGTTGGGAACTTAATATATTCTGTCGAGACACTGACTGCAGTGTATGACGGGAGACTAATTACAATAGGTAGAAGCCACCTGCAAAACACAGTAATACTAAAAATGAAGGAAAAAAATGCAAGTTGCACTATATTTTAATCCACTAAAGTAACAATTTCAACTAAAAAAGGAAAATAAAAACTAAACAAAAAAACCCCTTCACCTCCAGAAAGCAAAGGTTCAAGTAAACATTAGTTGCCAGTTGCTCAAAGCAACAGATTGTAAAACATTTTGGTTCTGGTTGTGTCACATTCCTACTGTGATAACAGATGGTAAGTGAAGGTAGATATTAATATTGAAAAGCTTAACGTGGCTGTTCTCCAAATAATTCCATGATGGTCCAACATTTCCAAATATTCTCTTTCTATCTATCTATCTATTTATCTATCTATATATATATATATATATATATATATATACAAAACTGATTTATATAAATACATTACCCCCAAAGGAGATGTTAATGAGGATCAGTGTACAAGTACAAAATACTCAATGAAAAACCTGATTTCATTTCAGTTATGATTTTGGTGTAAAATCCATCCACCTGTTTTTTATATGAATAAACTGAGGCTACCTTTAGTTTTCATATAGAAAACACGGACACACCAGCCCATTCAGCATTGGAGGAGGAGCAGAAACCTCCATAGTGTTGCAACTAGGAAGTGAAGCAGGGTAAGTTCTATTGGGGGGGGGGGTCACCTATAAGTTGATGCTCCCTCCTCATCTCAGGAGACATCAGGGTTATGAAAGTTTTTTTACCCGTTTTCCCTACTGAGGGAGGCTTCAATCCAGTCCATATGTATTATGGATCTGAGCTTGTCGAAGAAAATTCCTGAGAGCGGTGCAGTGCGACTGAGCATGGCTTGGTGGATACTTTTGCAGCCTGCCACTTCCACTGCCATACTAGGCATTCTTTAGTACAGCCATAGGTATCCCCAAAGATTGACCTGGGGACATAGTTTGAAAGATATTTGATCGTAAAGGCCTCGATTGTGTCCCAAAAAGACTTAATTGCAGGTCCACATACAGCAATAAAGGCAAGCTCCTTCATTATGGCATCCCCTTGAAGGAGTAATTTATGATTAATTTATTTAGTAAATGAAGATACATAACCTATGGAGGCAGATTTGTATATGTTTATCATATTTGTGACAGGCTAATAGAGGTGTCATCTGATGCCATTTGGCCAATGATGTGGGGAAGTTAGAATAGTCCAGGGGACAATAAAGTAAAGTGAAATCTGTCTGTAGGCGCCATTAGCTCTGCTAAACCAAGGATAGCAGCTAGTGTAATGGGAGGCTTGCATATGGGGGGAAAATGCAATCTGGAAATTTTGCTTGCAAGTGTGAGGGTACGTGTTTTAGTGTCATAAAGCAGATGTCCTACCATGGACACCCGTGCTCTATTCCAAGTACAAAAGTTGTTTTTGGTGTTAGGGTCAGAGACAAGGATTGCATTATGTATAACAACTTGGAAAATTCCACTATTTTTAGTAAATTGGCTCTGTCTATGAAGGAGACAGTATGGTGTTGCCACCTGGAGATGGTTATGTCTTCTAGTAATGGTTTCATGGATGTTTTGGGGTCTGACATTACAAGTAGCAAGAATCACACAGCGTTTAAGCCTGTGGCGGAATCTAGGAGATTAATGATACCACCCCAAGCCAGATCTAATAAAAAGCAGCTGAAATACACTGTGAACACATCTAGGGCATTTTACACTAAACTCTTCTCCTACATGACTTTATAAAGTAATCTTTATTATTTTCTCAGTCTCATCTAGTTAACACCACCATGGTGCCCATAAAAGTACAGAAGGCTGAGTCACTATTTTTTCATTCTAAATAAACAAATCGTAATGGAAGGGAAACTTGCTTGCATACAAGCCAATGGGAATGGATGGTACACAGAAAGGTTTCTGTTTACAATTAGTTTTAGCAGTCTTTGATTTTATCCCAATTTGTAACATCTACAACAGGGAGGTTGGAACTACATATAGATCCTAGAAGCCTTTGGGAGGAATTTAATGTTTGTCATTTTTATAATTAATTTATTACATAGAAAACCTCTATAGATTTACCTTTCTATTTCTCAATATATAACACACATCAGACCTCTCAGATATACAGCATATTTTTATGATGTTTACTTACATTAAAAGGTTTCCTGGGGCAGACATGGATCGTTCCTCTCTCCTGGCACATTCAAATGGGTTTCCAAATGACCGCTTTCTCAACATTGCTTTCACTAGAATCTTGAAAATACATGAAATGTATTAAGGAATTTTTGAGACAACAATATAAGACAAATAAAAACCCAATGTGAAACGGAATGAATAACTCCACACACAATTCTAGAAAAATCAGCTAGCATTGTTCAATTGTTCACTTTTTACAAAATTATTGAAAGCCTTCTCTTCAGTTGAACACAAGCCACCAAAGTTTAATTTCCTGTGACATCTTCCAAATTACCGTAAGCCTCATACAATCTTCATCCTTATGTATAAAAATCAAGCCTACCGCTCCAGTTAGGAGATATTTTACCATCTAATGTCAGAAGTAGCAGTAGAAGAGGTCACTAGATATAACTGAAAAGTAATAAATTCTCACTGTGTACAGTTAGTATACATGCCAAGTCATAGTGGTGTGTTTTTTAGTGGTGAGTAGGAAAAAAAAAACCTTTGGACCTTCTTCCAAGGCAAGTGGCTGAGACAAAGATTAAACCCTTGATCTGCAAGTTGGCTTGTTCTACAGCATGCATTTAATGAGACGCTTTGAAGAATGGATAATCATATTATCATAATATTTCTTCATCATCATACACACTTCTCTAACCTTTTAATGACCACAGCAATATATATGCCGTGTGCAGTCACTGACCCTGTATTGAGAAGGTTTTAACCTTGTAACGGTTATGAGATAGGGGCCTTATGAGAAAATTGGATGGTTTTAGAGGGCCACACTAATATGCTTACCTTTACCCAATACCTATATACAGCATAAATCCTATCCCTACATAAAAAAACTGTAAATAAAACATTACAATGATTCAATGAAAATATGGAGACCTGATTGCATCATTATTTAATGATGGGGAGGGGTGCTCAAATTTTTCAACAATCTTAAGTGGGCCGGTCAAAGATATTTAGACCCTTGGCCATACAATGCTCAGGTTGTTGTATCTGATGCGGTTAATCCTGACCCCAATAATTAAAGGGGTTTTGTCCATGAAAGAAAATTCTCACATTTCAATGACCCCTAGAGGTCAACACAATAAAGATAATTTTTAACCCTTTACTTTTTGCAAATTTACTCAGCTTTATTGCTGTTTTAGCTCCTATCACTCAAGGATCAGGCTCAGAGTGTGGGAGGGGACTCTCTAAGCAGACACATTATGATCCATCTAGTGCTGTAAACTGACAGTGTGGTTTGATTATCAGGGTACAGGTGTATATACACTTTCAATATGCCTTCTGAACATTGTGCTAGTATCTGACACATAGAAAGATAGATGAGACAAATCAGAGATGATGAGATCCCTATTGCACACAATGACAGACAGCTCTCCTACATCTCTGCTAATCCACAACACACTAAATCTGCGATGCCTTCCCATATAAAGATTGTATCTGTCTGTAGCTTGTAGTTCTCCTCATGCTGCGGCTGTCAGGAACTCAGGGTCCATATATCAGTGAGTGAGCTCTGTCCTGGACCTCAGGGGGCCGGGGCTAGAGTGCAGGGAGCAGAGAGAGAGAGAAACTCAGCTGCACAGCCGGCACATAGAAATCCAAGATGGCATCCCCGACCCTGAGTCAGAAGTCACGGGGCAACTGAAATTGTGTACACCAGGACTGATAGACACAGGTTGGACTTATATCTGGAAAATGCTGTATTTTTGTTAATAACATTGAATTAGAGAATGTGTTCTTTTGCTATCCTGAGTACATTTAAGAAACCTGTCCTGGTGGTAATATCCCTTTAAACAATGGCACCATCATCTTGCCACTGATTTCTAGCAGATCCCACAAAATCAAGATTTAAGCATTAAAACCTGACGTAAACTTAATAAATATAAATTAAGTTAGTATCTCTGTAATAATACTAACGCAACAAATAAAGGGGATGTTTTTGAAAGGTGGTAATTTTTTGGAAGGTGGTAGTTAAAAAATGGAAATGCAAAGCCAGGAAACATCTGTGCCATAAAAAGGTTAAATATCTGAAAATGGCTTTAAAAAAAAATTTAAATAGACAATATCTAACTGATCAGTATGAAATGGTTTGTAAGAAATAACTAAATGAAATATATGAACAGGAACATCAATTCTAACCACATAGAGGACATACTTTAATTAAATTTGCATACTTAATATGCTGCTGGTTTTAACCTATGGGGAAACACTTCAACTTGATTAAAATACATTGTTATTGTAAAGCTTCACTGCCTACAACAATTTAAGATAGCTCTTCACATAGGAGTAAAATAAGATATTCCCATGGAAACCATGCACTGCATTATCCATCCATCGCAAGTGAATATCCTCTCTGTAATCCTAATAATGCAAACTATACACTGCATGTTGTGTAAGTGGGTTTAAATAATATACACATGTTCTCTGCTCTTGATAAACTGTGACTGAAACAAAAACACATGTTTGAGATTCTTAAGTTTTGGCTTAATATCAAAATAGATAACAACTGTAGATTTGGTGGAATTTGGTGGAATTTGAGTCAAACAATGTAACAGAAAAAAAATGTATACACTATATAAATAAATGTAGTTTTGTCCAATTATTTATGGTTCTGTTTATCGGTTGTTAAAATTACAATCTGATCACAACTCGATGCATTCAACATTTCTGTACTTCTCAAATGGTCCCTATCCACTGTCTGTTACTGAGCTTTTTGCGGTGCTGAAACCAATTCTGAGAAACCTCCTTCCCTTCTCTCTTTAGGAAACAGGTGGGCAGGGACCTGACATCATATGAAATTGTTCTCTTCTCAATACTAACTGATAAATGCCCCCCAAAAGGCTCTCTGATAGGTACCGATTAGCAGCTGTTAGTATTGTAACGGATGGCACCTGTACAATAATGTTGCAGTAGTTACATAAGGGGCTCTATGGTACATGTTTTATAGCTACAGTAAATAAATTAGATGTTATATGTCATTTAATAATTATTTCTGGTCTTTACACATGAGAAGTATATACTGTCAATATGAGCTATGTATGTGTATTGATGCAGTTATATGCCTCTATATGACTTATTAAATGAACATATAGCAATAATGTGCCTGAATTGCAGTGCTTTTATTTAAAGGGGTATTCCAGGAATCAGCATAATTCATATACAAGTGGGCACTCAAAATATAAGCTTATGTGTAATTAGTTGTTATTTAAAATTTTGCTCCCCTTAGCAGAAAATGCTGGTGACATAGACTGTAATGAAGAATTAAAATGCTACTGGCCCTTTAATCAGTCCGTTAATTTCCTCCGCGCGGTCCGTCGCAGAAAAGAACATGGCCGCTGGTCACATGTCCACATCACATGTCCTGTACCTGCCTGGGCAGGGTCTTGTGATCACCACTATGTTTGGCTGTAGTCGGTTGGTTGCAGTGCATCCAGTATGGCCAGTGTTGTGGTGATAGCAGTTACACATCATTACTATGGTAACAGAGTAAGAAAACCTGTTACATCATCACTGCGAGCAGAGCATAAGTGGTAGGAGGAGTTACTGAGAACTAAAGGATCATGGAACTTGTAGTTTCCAGTGGCGGCCATCTTAGTGATAACTCCACCTACTTTAGAGAGGCCATAAATTTTGTGAATCATAAAATCAAATTATTTAAGCTCCATTTTGTGACTAATGACATTGAGTATTGTTGTATTCATTTATTTATATCATTAAGGGTTTTTGTGTCAGATTTTCATATTCCCGGAATACCCCTTTAAATATACATCTTCTAAAAGCTTCTAAAGTGTATGCAGGGGTATCTGAGTTGCCAAAGCTTTGACAATTTCTGTGGTTATTCATAGATATGAAGGTTTAGTTATAAGGAAGAACATGAAAAAGTATCAAGGTCTGCGGGCAACCTACCATCAGGTAGATCCGATGGCAGGTTCCTTTAGTCTGCCACAGCCCTATGGTATTTTTGATTAAACTTTTAGTTTGGCAGAAGCTTGTAAAAATGTTATCTTTGATGTATGCAAATTTTGTATGCACTGTGGAGCAGTAGCTATGGCTACTCCATGCCCCAGTAACCTCTTTCCATCCCTCCTACCCAGCTTCTCTTCAGACGAGTGCACGCAGCTACAATGAGCTACGCAGTGAAAAAAAAGCATGATAGGAGTGATGGAAAGAGGCTACTAGGGCATGAAATACAGGTGGTCCCAAACTTAAGAACATTGTTAATCCTGGTTCTTATGACAATCCAACATTTTAAAAATCCAATTGTCACAGAGACCAAAAAAATTTTGACTGGGGTTCAATGATAAAATATACAGTTCCGACTTACATACAAATTCTACTTAATAACAAACCTACAGAACCTATCTTGTACGTAACCCAGGGACTACCTGTACAGTAGCTGTAGCTCCATGATAAGGCTGCTCCACGCCCTAGTAGTTTCTAGACAAAATTTGGGTATATCAAAGATAACATTTTAACAAGCTTGTGGTGAACTAAAAGTTTAACCCCTTCACGCTCCGTGACAGATATATCCGCCACGGAGCTATGAAGGGTGTATGAAGAGGGCTCACGGGCCTTCTTCATACAGAGATGGGCTTTGCTGCCTATTGCAGCAAAGACCCATCGCTAACACCCGTGATCGGTGCTTGCACTGACCGCAGGTGTTAACCTTTTCTTTGCCGCCGGCAAAGTCGCCAGCACTGAAAGCATGACGGTGCATGGGCCGATGATGAACGTCATTGGGGGGTGGCGATCGGTTGCCATGGTAGTCTCGGGTCTTCGTCTGACCCGAGGCTAAATGGCTTCAGTGGCTCACTGAAATGTATAGTGTGCAGAAATGCCATATACTACGATACAGTACTATTGCAGTATATGGTAGGAACGATCTGACCATCTAGGGTTTATGTACCCTAGAGGGTCTAAGAAAAAAGGAAAAAAAAAAGTTAAAATTTTTTAAAAAAAATAATAAAATATTAAAAGTTCAAATCACCCCCCTTTCCCTAGAACGGATATAAAACATAATGAACAGTAAAAATCACAGACACATTAGGTATCGCTGCATCCCAAAATGTCAAATCTATCAAAATATAAAAACTGTTATTGACGGCGGTGACCTCCGAGACGGGAAATGGCGCCCAAATGTCCGAAACGTGACTTTTACACCTTTACACATTACATAATAAATGTAATAAAAAATTATCAAAATTTCGCAAAAAAATGACACCTCACACATCTCCGTACACCAAAGTATGAAAACGTTGTTAGCGTCAGAAGATGGAAACATTTTTTTTCTTTTTTGTACACATTTGTTTGATTTTTGAAAATGTATTAAAACGTAATAAAACCTGTATAAATTTGGTATCACCGCGATCGTACCAAACCAAAGAATAAAGTAGAAGTGTTATTTGGAGCACAGAGGGAAAGTCGTAAAAACTGAGCCCACAAGAACGTGATGCACACACGTTTTTTTAAAATTTTTTTTCCACATTTGGATTTTTTTTCCGGCTTCCCACTACATGGCAGGGAATAATAAATAACATCATGGGAAAGTAAAATTTGGTACGTACAAAATAAGCCCTCACTCAGCTCTGTATACGGAAAAATAAAAAATCTATGGATTTTTGAAGATGGAGAGTGAGAAATGATCGAAAATACCCTGCATCCTTAAGGGGTTAATCAAAAATACCATAGGGCTGTGGCAGACTAAAGGAACCTGCCATCGGATTTACCTTAGTAGATCTGTGATAGTAGGTTTCCTCTAAATTCTTTTATCATCTTAAACTTCTCCAAATCATTTCTATAGAGAGTTAGATTATTCTAACTGTAGATATACTGTATGCAGAACTTGTTTCTTTGTGAAGACAAGAAGATTTGCTAAGTAAATGGTAAGACGTTTACCAGCAACAACACTACTAGTGTAATCACAGGAAATAGGAACACAATTTTGTTTAACCCCTTAAGGACGCAGGGTTTTTCTGCTCATTTCTCGCTCTCCAACTTCAAAAATCCATAACTTTTTCATTTTTACGTGTACAGACCTGTGTGAGGGCTTATTTTGTGCGTAACAAATTTTACTTTCCCGTAATGTTATTTATTTTAACATGCCGTGTACTGCGAAGCTGAAAAAAAATTCCAAATGTGGAAAAACTGATAAAAAAGGTGTGATTTAAAAAGGTGTAAAAGTCGCATTTCGGACATTTGGGCGCCATTTCCCGCCTCGGAGGTCACCGCCGGCTGTAACCGTTTTTATATTTTTGATAGATCGGGCATTTTGGGACGCTGCGATACCTAATATGTTTGTGATTTTCACTGTTTATTATGTTTTATATCCGTTCTAGGGAAGGGGGGGGTGATTTGAACTTTTAATATTTTATAAATTTTTTTTATTTTTTAAACTTTTTTTTTTTCACTATTTTTTAGAACATCTAGGTACATTAACCCTAGATGGTCAGATCGCTCCTACCATATACTGCAATACTACAGTATTGCAATATATGGCATTTTTGCACACTATACATTACAATGAGCCACAGGCTCATTGTAATGGATATGCAGAAGCCATGTATCCTCGGGTCAAATGAAGACCCGAGGCTACCATGGCAACTGATCGATGACGTTTGGGGGCGCGGTGATCGTAACAAAGATGGCGGCGCCCGTGCGCCGCCGTCTTTTAAATGCCGACGGCGACTTTGCCGGCGGCAACGGAGGGGTTAATAGCCGCGATCGGTGCAAACACCGACCGCAGTTATTAGCGGTGGGGGTTTTCTGCAATATGCAAAAATCCCCAGCTTTGTATGAAGAGGACTCAGCCCGTGAGCTACGGCGCAGAGCGTTAAGGGGTTAAAGTGATTTTTCAGGAATTATAGAAAACCATGTGGGGACCTGAATATGAGGAAATCAGTGGTGTCCTTGGATCTTGAGCTATCAGTTGTGAAGAACAGAAGCGCCGATGTGACAATGCAGCTGGAGCAGAGCCACTGGGTAGTTATGTTATAAACAATTGTTCCCCTAAATCCCTTCCTCATCCAATCCCTTCCCTTCCCTTCCTTGCTTGAACTTGATGGACATTTGTCTTTTTTCAACCGCATAAACAATGTAACTTTTTATACATCCCATGCCCAACCCGAAGCAATCCCGTGATTGCCGGATACCACCATGGCATGACACAGCTGCTGGCAGGGACGCATCTGCCATGAGGCGAGATTAAAATCTTGCCTCAGGCGGCAGATGTGAGAGCCCTGGGGTGAGCAGCATGTTCCCATCTTTGTGGGTGATTCAGGGGCCCACGGCCGCTCTATCACCTAACAAAAAGATGAATTGCACCTGTGGCTTTAAGCCAGATGCAGAGCCGCCGATTCCAGGGGCCCATGGCACTCATACATCTCACTGTCGCTCATCTGGGCTGCAGAGGGGGCAGGTGATGGCTTTTAGGGATGGTGGCATTGCGGCAGGCACGTGTAATACAGCCTGGGAGAGGAGCAGTAAAGTGACATGGGCAGGGGCCATGTGCTGGGTGATGAGGGAGTGTAAAGAAGTTTGAATCCCCCAGAACTAGAAAGCCTCCGTGGCTCCCACTGTGCCTCCTCCAATGCATCCAGCCTCAGGCTCCAGGAGATCATCAATCCATGTCTTCTATGGTACACGGAGCTGTCAGACCTCCGGAGTGGCAGCTTCTGTGTAAACACTGGCTCCCCTGTCTGCACTGGGAAGAGAACAAGGTGTGGAGGAGCCTGTGCCTGAGGATGATCAGCGAGGATGCACTGCACACAGATCTGCGCTGCCCACATACAAGGTGAAGGTAAGAGCCTTCAGCTCCAACTCTAGCATCTGCAGCATAGTGGGGGTAGTTTTTCACTTGTTCTGCCCCTCTTTTCCAGGGCCTGGATAAAGTTGTAGTCCTTCAGCAGTCAGCAGTCCCGGTTTTGCAGGACATGCTAAGAGTTGTAGTTCTGCAGGAACCAGTCCATCCCCTATACTCCAGAGCATGCTGGTAGTTGTAATCCAGCATGACCCAAGCCTCTCCCTCCTCCAGGACATGCTGGGAGTTGTAGTCCCGCATGAACTAGGCCTCCAGATCTCCCCTTCACACCTCCTCCCCTCTAGGCTGGCACTTGTAGTCCTGCAGGGCTCCTCTGTTCTTTGCTCTCTTCAGAGCATGCTGGGACTTGTAGTCCTAAGTTGTCCAGGTACTCTGGCGCCGGCCCTGGATGACTGTATATACTAACGCTAGCTCTCCTTTATGTAATAGTATGTCATGGAGCTGGAGCTGTAGTTTCTGTGTTTCTAATGAGTTCACTGCAAAGGGGCCCAATGAGGCTTAAAACCTGGAGCCTGCCTTGCAGACGCGATTAATGAACTGAGCAACAGAACTTGGAGGGAGCTTTATTTATAATTTTGGCATCAGAACTTAGGGTCTGGTTTGTAATATGAGAGGGAACTATATATAATAGACCCAAGCAGGGGGCGTCTGTGTATGGGGGCTGAATGATAATATGAGAGGGGTCTGTACATAATATACCTATGGGAGACATCTTTATATTGGGGGAAGGAACGGAGATTAATGACTAATGTCAGGGTCTATTAACTATTGCTGTGCTTCCTATAGATGTTGGATAACAGTGGAGCTATTTCATAACCTCATAGGGGACATATTAGGCGAAAAAAAAATATATTTATAAAACTAAGTTCAGAAAAGCCTAAAACTAAAGTCTTCTTAAAAAGTATAAACAGTCCTATTTGTCAAAAAGAAATATGTAGCCCAACAAGTGTATAAATAATGGCAATTGAGAAACTGTGTGTAGAAAACATGCTTAATAGTTGCTCCTTATTAGAACCCTTTCCGGCCTGGGTATTTATGGACAAAATGTATAATTATAATTTAAATTCTTTTTCAGCTCTTCAAATCAATGTTATCCCAAAGAAACTGCCAAAAATATTATAGTTTGTTAACCCTTCAAAAGGTAATAAGCAGTGGCGTAACTAGGAGAGGCAGGGCTCCGTAGAGAACTTCTGAATGGGGTCCCACAGGCCCTTAAAAATATACGTACAAATACGTATACACATCATATACACAGGCATACAGCATATACATATCACATATCCCTGACACTGTGGGCCCCATAGCATCTGCTATGGCTGCTACCACTTTAGTTACTGGTAATACGTGAGAATTGATTAATCTATTAGTCTGATTAATCTATTATTTATTCCTAGAAAGACACATAGCTCTATAATTCCTAGTTTGAGTAAATGGACACAGACCTCAAGTTATTGAAATATATAAAAAAATTGAAAAAAAGAGTGATATATCTAAAATATAAATGCTGCATATATAGAACATATAATATTTTAAAACACATTTGTAGCATAATAAAAAGTAACATTCACTCAGAGAATGCAATAAACAATATGTCATACCACTGCTGTCAAACTTGGGATAAGCTTGACTGAATTCTTTACTTCTTCTTCAGTGACCTCCACAATTGTACAATGTTCTTCCTCAAGTGGCATTGGGTCCTCTCCATTTTTAGTTACCCAAGGATGAACCTGAAACAATATTGACGGTGATGTATAAACAAAAAGCAGACATTTCAGCTGCAGTAATGCTCATTAATATGGAATATATTCAAACATAATTACAACATTTAGCATTTCTGATATAATTATCACTTGATTAAATTGCTTCATATTCCTTGGAAAAGATTATGCATAGAAAGATGATTGATTCCATGTTATTTATGAACAATTACCATATTTTAATAAGATTAATGTGCTGAAAAATAGATTAATAACATGAATACATCTTTATACAACTGACTCGGAGAGAAATTTGACAACACTGAAAGGTTCCGTTGCTATGGAGTTAATGGCAATAAGTTAACAAGGAAGAATTTCTAAGTAGGACAACCATTTATTCTACAATTTTTTTTATATTTGAAGCCTGTATCTGTTATTAAAAACTTTACTTTGAAGACTGCTACATAATTATTTGTATATTTACTAAACTGTACGTCTACTGTTGGTAATGTAATAACACTCCAAAAAAAGGAAAACTATAACCAAATAGTACAAAGCATAAAATAACACTTTATTAGATCACTTAAAACAAATCAATTTAAAATAACTAAAATATACATGATAAATAGATCACAGTAACCAGTATGGCGGTATAGCAGGTCTAGTCCTCAGAACAAGCAAGGTATCTGCTTACAGACAAGTATTGCACATTACCCAGAGGAATAACAGGACAAGGGATACATACACAATATATACAGGTGGTCACCACCTGACACGTGTTTTGCCTTGCTTTGTCAGGGGAGCTGGCTATGTATTTCTACATACATAGCTTATTCCTTAGACTAATCGAGCAGAAGTCTGCGCATGACCGTTCTGCTCCATTAATCTCTATGGAGCTGACGAAATTGCGTTCTCCGTCAGATTCATAGAGATTAATGGAGCAGAACGGTCATTCTTTAAGGGAACCTGTCACCAGGAGACCCATTTTTAGCACTCCCCCAGTCCCCACAGAGCATAGTACATACACTGCCGAAGTGTTTTTGTCTAAAAAATTGGTTTTACAGAAAAAAAGATATGTTATATTGTACCTTTCATTAGCATCTGCTGTGTGACTAGGCAGTTGCCTAATGGGTGGGGCTGGAAAGGAGCAGTCCCCCCCCACCCTTGGGAAACATGTGACCTTTTTAAATATATGAATAACTCCCATCACTCGGGATTGGCTGTAGAGGAGCAGGGGGCGTCGCTAAGCCAAGTGATGGGTGTTTTCATATATTTGAAAAGGTCACATGTTTCCCAAGGGTGGGGGGGAACTGCTCCTTTCCAGACCCTCCCATTTGACAACTGCCTAGTCACACAGCACATGCTAATAAAAAGGTACAATATAACATCTTTTTTCTGTAAAACCAATTTTTAATACAAAAACACTTTGGCAGAGTATGTACTAGGCTCTGTGGGGACTGGGGGAGTGCTAAAAATGGGTCTCCTGGTGACAGATTCCCTTTAAAGGACATGTGACGATGCTGCAAAGATATATTGAGCTTCCGGTAATAAAAAAAAAAATCACATGTAAATGTGGTTTAAGTGTGGGCTCCTTTGTAAGTGACAGGGAAGGAAGGGGTTATGAACGTAAGAAACATACTACCATAAATCGTCTGTCCTCTTGTCATAAACTATTAATTTAATCTAGTCTGACCGGAAATTTTTTTTAGATAATAAAGAAACGGAGTGAAATTGAGGCCCCTGAGGAGGTGACACTCGCCAAAATGCGTAGGGTTGTTATCAGGGTCTATAGACTAGAATAGTCTTTATAAATACTATTGGCCTATGTTGTCAGTTGTTAATACCAGTTAGCCTACCCCATAGGCATATTGGATATTATAAATACAACTTAAAAGGAGAGGCCAATAGAAAGTAAGTGTATGGGTCTCATTTAAGGGCCAATTGTTCTCTTGATCCTTTTATAAGGTTATTTTGGCATTTTTAAACAATACTAATAAAAGTTATTTTTTAGCGTCTTTAGTCTATTCAGTGAAAATAATTTACTTCTGGAGGGACGTAAACTTGATCAGTTTAGGATAATCAGTGCTACTAGTCATATATAATTATTTTCCCTATAAATCAGTTGTCAAAGTGGTCCACTGATAAAATCAGTATCAGATCAGTTCAATGAGGGATTAGATTACAGTCTGCTAAATCCTGTTTCTAGTAAGTATCGTATATCTCACAAATGTAAGATCTGCTCAACACTTCACATTACTGCTTTATAGTGTGCTAGTTGCTTATGGTGTGCCACAAAGAGACTGGGAGCACAATCTCCTCTCTCATTGTGCTGCGTATTGAAGACATAATAGCATCATGGCAGCTACACTGTCCACCCTAGATTGTGGCTCAGGGCAACTGGAAAATAAAGTCTTCTGATAATATAATAGGCAGAAATACTGTTTCTTCTATACACACAGCTTATCCTATTAAAGCAAATCTATCATCAAAATCAAGCATGATAAACCAGGGACACTTACTCATAGATACAGGCACCATGACTGTGGTAATCTTCTTATATTTATTATCCGTGGCTTGCTTACTTCTAAAATCAAGTTTAGAAATTATGCTAATGCTGTTTGAGTAAGTGCCCTTGGTTTATCATACTTTATTTTAATGGTAGATTTCTTTAAGTGAATAAAAGTATACACTGTTACATGTGTTCTACATGTGCATCTACATATCTCATGGTCACAAGAATAGCATTGAAACAATGATTGTATTCTCATATACCTCAATACAAAATTCTTTTTAAAACTGACCTTCTTGTACAAAAAATACACAGAAAACTGGACAGATAAGCAGTCATAACATTACATATGGAAAGAATTGAGGTTACTATACCTTTATTTCTGGAACTGTTATTCTATCCTCTGGCTTCTTATTCAACATTCTCATAATCAAGTCTTTCAAGTCATCACTAATGACGGGTCTTGTACAAGAAAGGGACAATTAATATTCTACAATCCAATATAAGATATTTGGTTGCTAAAACATTACAAAGAAAACTGAATGTCATCTAAAAGGTTATGTACAAATCAATTTAAATTTTTATAGAGAACTATTTATTTTTTTAAATGTATAAAGTGCAAATGAATAGTCAACTCAACCTTCTCGTGTGTTTATGTACTATTGAATGTGACGGTTAACTTGAGGTGAAAAGAGGTAACGTGGTTGGAGTTTACATGCAGTTTTATTAAAGTGTAACTGTTTTTTTACTATAGCTGTAATAGCTAAAAACTTTCATTTTTCCAACATACATTCATTATTTTCTTGTAGCCATTTCCCTGCTAATCCTCTGCTTTCTGCCTGCCTCATCCTCTCTCCCTTCAGCCCTGCACTCTGGTTGTCATGATGAAAGAGTACTGTGGAATAAGAGATGCCCGCTATGGGCTCCAGGGTCAGCAGAGGGTAAGGGGATATGCAAGGGGCTTTGTCCTATCTCTCCTCAGTAGTTACAGGAAGCAGGAGCAGATGAGCATGTCCGCTCTGTCCTGTCTACAGTCTATCCTGATGTTTCCACACAAAGTCCAGCTTCCTTTATTGACACTACTTAAACTATTTTTGGCGTTGTAACTTTGGAGTTACACGCTAATCCTAACAAGAACAAGAGAATGAGCGTCAGGCAAAGTGACGTTCATGCAATTATTGCTTTCTTCAAGTAAAATACTTATCGCTTTCTTCAAGACTTCAGTTGCAATGAGCAGCTATCGAACTCTTAAGTACTGAAGTAGTTCTGGTATCACAGGACCCTTAGCCATACACAGTGAAGGCACTACAATTGCAATAATATATGCATATCAAGTGTCCATATTGATGTAATACATATTTACAAAGATTCAGACAATATCTAATATCATTGACAAATAACATATTACATACTGTCCTGGGTACTCCACTGGTTTATGTTTTATTAGGTTGTGCAGAACCAAGATGTATTCATCCATAAAAGGACACTGAAAAACATATCCCAAAAATGGTTAAACATGTAGATACATTCAAAATGCTAGTTAGTGCTCATGCTACAAACAGTAGGTTTATATTATTTGTATGGATTAGCTTGTGTATGATGGTTACTTACCTTTCCAAATACAAAGCAATAAAGTGTGATTCCCATTGCCCAGACATCCAGTGCCTAGTAACAGAAAAAAGACAAGAAATTCAGACTCCAAATGGCATGTAACATCAGTGATGATCTAGTTTCTTCTCCTTTAGTGATCTGTGCATCTGAAAACCTACTCAAGTTGGTACGTAGCAAAAAGATAACAACAGGAGCAGGGGTGTAACTAAGAGAGGCCCAATAGAAGACTTCTGAATGAGTCCCTGCTTACAGAAAATGTACATATTTGTATGCTTACACACACACATTTGTGCACTCAAATATACATTTATACTAATACATAGAATATATAGGCATCTTATATATGCATATAGTATATACACCTCAAATACACACACAAACAGCGTATTTCAAATACAGCCTATACACACAGCATATATATACACAACCATGTATGTAGTAATAATACACCCTATAGACACATAAAGCATAAACACACATACAGTTATATACACACAGCATATACTAATATACATACCATATACGTATATAAACACACACAACAATACACACATTGCATATACACACACATACAGCAGATACACACTGTTACAGGAGAACATTGTTCCTAACTGGACACTCTGTTCTATGATCACATATTACATACAGGGTAAATGGATAAGGTACATACTGACAGCATTCACTGATATTCTTTAGTGAGATGTCAGTGTGTACAGAGGCCATTTGTTCATTAGTATAACAAAGATAGCAGGAAGAGGCCATCATAAACCAGGTGTCAAATTCTCTCCCTCTACACACTGGGGTCTATCCTGGGTGGTCTTAGGTGGAGTTGTTGGGGTGGACAGAGGAAACCCACAGGGATAGTTAGGCTGATAAAACTGAAAATATTGTCTTCCTGACCCCCTGGATGAACAGCACCAAAGGATCTAGGTTATACTGTGTGTGCATTCTGTGCAATATATAGTAGACTTTATATGTGTACCTATAGATATTCCAGGTGTTAGATGTGTTTTACCATATATACATAACTGTCTGTACAGTGAGAGTGTATATATTGGATCAACTACACTAGCAACCTCTATCCACATCTCACTCACACGTAGATCTGCACGTGTATTGGAGGAGCAGAAATGTACGTACATGTATATGGTCAGGTACTGGATGCAACTCCTGCTTTCAGCATATATCCAGGAGCTGGTGTAGTGTTAGAATGTATTGTATATACCTATACATTACTGGGGTCCAGGAGGGGTCAGGAAAGGAGTAGTTGTGATCTCTATGTATTTTGTAGTCGATTTTATGTATTTACTTTGTCACATGTATGTTATTAGTAAGGTCTTCATATATACAAGTATCTGCATGGGATGTATGTTACTCCTGTGATGTATGAAGGCCTGGAGTGGGGGTCTGGGAGACAAATTACTGATAAAGGGGCTGAATAGAAACAAATATAATTCCTAGGAAAAGATAACCCAAAATCCCATTCCCTTTATCACACACATACAGCATATACACACATGATATACAAATATACACATCACATTTCAACACATACACCGTGGCATATACACACATACATACAGTACCATGTACAGAGATACAGCATATTCATACATTTATACACTCATACACACATATGTATATACAAACTGTCAGGCAAGATTCTTATCCCAGGGGATCAGAGGCCACAAATCTGACTTTATGCAGCCCAGTAGCTACTAACCACATGGGGGGGGGGAAGTAGAGGTAAGAGATTCCTAGTTCTAGCCCCCAGGCTCTTTTGCTAAATCTTAAAAGGCTTTTTTGTTAAAATGAGGGCATCTAAAAGAAATAGGATCCTGAGCATGGCTGTGCTCTGGTGTCAATTAACACATCTGGATGCACTGGCAGCGTGAAATTTATAGAAAATAAAAAATCTATTTACAATCCTTTAATTCATGGTATTTGTAAATCACATGTGAACGTACCTTTCCACTGAACCCCTGACCAGAATCTGAGAGAGTCTCGGGTGCCATGAAGGCTGGAGTCCCAGCAGTACTTGACAGAAGAGCATCATTGCCTTCAAACTGATTGCTGACTCCAAAGTCAGCAATTTTAACATGACCATCATCTCCCAGGAGTAAATTTGATGGTTTTATATCTCTGTGAATAATCTTCTGGTAATGCACTAAAAAAAATAAGACAAAAACCTGATCATATGGGTGGAAGACGTGCCTTTTATACATACACAAATACCATTGCAGGAGAAAAAACTGATTTATGTCTTTCAGTTTTTGCAGTAGCTCTGGCTTCAGAGCCGAGGGTGTGCTGCCACTTAATAATAATTCCATATACATCAAATAGAAGATTTATGTTCTGGAACTACTGTTTTAGCTAAATAAAGCATAGGGCTACACTGGATCAGAGGAACCTGCCACTGGATCTACCTTATTCGGTAGATCCGTGATGGTAGGTTTCCTTTAAAGAACTTATCCCACAAAGACAAATATTTTGAATATTCTTATGATAGCAAAATAACACATTCACTAATTTATTGTTACTAACAAAAATGCTGCATTTCACAGTTATAATTCTAACCAGTCTGATCATATTCCTCTCACATGAACACGCATATCCTGTACTGGGGGGAGGGAGAGAACACTAGAGCCAGAAGCGCTTCATGTCCAGTAGCATGAATGGTAGGCAGCAGCAGCTCTACAGACAAGATAAAATTTTCATCCAAGGTGGGGGCATAGCAGTGCTGACTTGTGTTTAATTCATTAGCTAAGTGTATCATTGTGTCATATATTCATCTCATGACTCAGATATTAGTAGCATCTTTAGAAGATTAATTAAAGTGTAGCTAAACCCTGTACTATGATAACCTAAGCACACAGTCTCCGCACAGCATCTTGTGCATTAGTATTACAGAGAGGGATCAGATCATGACTAAGGACTTAACAATTTAGTCCGAAACGCGTAGATTGTGTATCGGTGGTCACACAAGATATGGCTGCACATTTTTAATGCGAAGAATAAAATGCTATGATTTTAGAAGATTTTGCGAGTGCTGGAATACTTCCCTACCTTTCAAACAGGGATCAGATAGTGTCTGCTCAGCTAGCGCCCATCTTACACCACTGAGCAGCTAATGCAGTAACAGGAGCAAAAGCAGCAGTAAAATGGCAAACTAAGAGATTAAAAGTTATCTTTATCATGTTAACATTACTAGTGGATTTGAAAACTTTCTATTGTGGGCAAACCCCTTTAACATCAATGAGAGAGATTATATAGTCAAGTAATAAAGCACTTGCAATGTTTTTAGCTCCACAGACCTTTTTCAAATGAATTAAAGCATTCTTGCCAGCAAGAATGTGATTTTTAGCTGGTGACAGGTTCCAAAAGCCTATGTTATGTCTATTTTAAAACTGCCTTGTCAGCACTCTGAATCATTTCAGTAGTTTATAATAGTTTTAGCAAAATTACCTGGCTCCCTGCCAGCAGCGTGTGATAAGTCCTGCAGCATGTGTGTGCCTGTGTCTCCTCATGCATTCTTACTCTTCTATACATCATCCGCATCAACTTTGGACTCTCCACATGCTGTTGGTTGGGAGCCACGTAATGTGAAGTAGACATATATAAACCACTGGAATGAATCAGAATGCTCGCAAAGACATTTTTAATATAAACACAACATAGGCTATTGGAACCTGTCACCAGCTAAAAATCACATTCCTGGTTCCCTTTAAGCAGTAAAACAATGTATTGTAATTAAGTGTTCCATTGTCAACTCATTAATACTATACATAAAAAGCCATAATTGTTAAACAGCTGTCACATTTCCTCTTTCACAGACATCAGCGCAGAGTGATCATTTGACATCATAAAATGTGGTATTGGTAAAAAAAAAAAAAAGATGCATACACATAAAAATTAGCTAAACTTAGATTCTTAAGGATCGCATCTGTCAAAATGCAAGAAATGCCACCAGCGCTAGGAATAACAAAACTGGTTGCTTGACATTCCACCACAAAAAGAGAAACTCAAATGCACAAATAACTTCATCAATCTCAAAGTATAAGTGCAAAAAAGTGAAATTGTAACAGGAAACAATTGTAGCTACACTCCTCATATATTGTAACCAGGGGTGGTACTTGCTGGAATGGGCATAGATCTTAGGAGTAAAAATGGTGTCCACACAGCATTGTATTATTATGGTTCTGTTTGTTGGATTAAGCATTTTGGAGACGCATCATCTCCTTCAGATCTAGAGACTTGGAGACACTTTGGTTGCATCTGCAAGATCTGAAGTAGGAGATGGTGCGTCTGTGAAACGCGTAATTTTAAAGAAAACGCAAAAACAAAATAGGGAATCGATGTGAAAGGGTTGAAGGTGACCTACATTTAACCTACCAAGGAATGAATAACACTATTCTTTACAAAATAGTCCTAAATGGACATGGCTGTAAGGAAGAAGTATCTACAATGACTTGCAAGGAATCATTTTTCCTTAGTTTTTTTCAAAAATAATTATTTTGCAGTATTTCACAAAAGCCTATAAAATGATTAAGGCAGGCGCGCTCTTACCAAACATAATGGGAAAACAGAAAATGAAATTATGCTGTCAGTCAAGTGGACTTCAGATATGGAATGATTCATATTTGATTGGCGTAATAGTTTAATCACTTAGGACTGAACATTAACCCCTAATGATTGCAGCAATTACAGCTGTGAATACATTTCTATGGCAACTGAACTTTCATTATGTAAAAAGTACTGGGTTGTGAAATACATTTTCTTCAGATGTTCAATATCATGACAAATCTTTACATTACGCAGAAGCTGTAGTTCTCTAACAAGTTGAGCTGTTCAATTTCTTCATTCCTCTGCGCCGTCCGTTCTTCACAGACCAACAGTGGCAGTGTGAATGTGCCTTTATATAGAATCAAGCATGTGGTGTGCTCAACATATATTAAAGTTAACCAATAAGATACCATGGGAAATCGGTTTTCTAAAAGCAGGCCAACAATATGATTAATGTGGGGTTTAACCCCTTAAGGACGCAGAATTTTTTGTTCATTTTTCGCTCTCCACCTTCAAAAATCCAGAACTTAAAATTTTTCTGTGTACAGAGCTGTGTCAGGGCTTATTTTCCTGCTTAACAATTTTTACTTCTCAGTGAAGTTATTTATTATTTCATGGTGTGTACTGGGAAGCTGAAAAAAAAATTCCAACTGTGGCAAAATTGGCAAAAAAAAAACACATTTACATCACTTTCCAGTTTTTTCTGCTTTCACTGTGCACGCCAAATAACACCTCTGCTTTATTCTTTGGTTTGGTACGATCGCGGTGATGGCAAATTTACATAGGTTTTATTGTGTTAACACATTTTCAAAAATCAAACAAACTTTTACATTTTTCGCAAAATGAGCTGATGTTTTCATTGCTACCATTTGCTACAAGACTGTGTGATCTTTTGATCACTTTTTATTACATTTTTTTAAGTGATATAAAATGGTGTTAAAGTAGCGTTTCGGCCTTTTGGGCGCTATTTTCCGCTATGGGGTTCATCGTCTGCAATAATATCTATATTTTGCTAGATCAGGCATTAACCCGTTCACGACCCGTGACGTAATAGCACGTTAAAAAAAATTATAATAAAAAACCCTAAAAACTCAAATCACCCCCCTTTCCCTAGAACTGATATAAATATAAATAAACAGTAAAAATCATGAACACATTAGGTATCGCCGCGTACGAAAATGCCCGATCTATCAAAATTTGATAATGGTTTTACACTATGTTTAATCCCGTAACGGAAAATCGCGCCCAAAGTCGATTGTCATTTTTTAAAAAATAAAAATTCTATAAAAAGTGATCACAAGGTCGTACAGTCCTAAAATTGATAACATTGTAAACACCATCAAAATCCGCAAAAAACATCACCACCCACAGCTCTGTACACCAAAGTATAAAAAAGTTATTAGTGCCAGAAGATGGCAAAATCCCCCCAAAATTTTTTGTACAGGAGGTATTAATTTTTTTAAATGTATGATAACATTATAAAACCTATATCAATTTGTTATCCCCGTAATCGTACCAACCCAAAGAATAAAGTAGACATGTAATTTAGGGTGCTCAGTGAAATCCGTAAGATCCAAGCCCACAAGAAAACGGCACAAATGAGTTTTTTTACCAATTTCACTGCATTTGGAATTTTTTTTCACGCTTCCCAGTACACGGCACGGAATATTAAATACCGTCACTATGAAGTGCACTATATTACGCAGAAAACAAGCCATCACACAGCTCTGGACATGGAAAAATAAAAAAGTTATGGATTTTTGATCATGGGGAGTGAAAAATGAAAATGAAAAAACAAAAAAGGGCCAGGTCCTGAAAGGGTTAAACTTTTTTTTTTAAAGTTTTTTTTAAGTTTTTTTACTATTTTTTTTAGACCCTCTGTGGTACTTTAACCCTAGATGGTCTGATCGTTCCTACCATATTGCAGGTATTAGCGGTGGGTGTTTGCTGCAATATGCACCCCGTGAGCCCTCTTCATACAGCCCCCACATCTGCATGAAGGGGTTAAACTCCCCAAAGCCCTGTTGATGAGATAAGTAAACTCAAATAAGCACCATGTGCTCCATGTATTCATTGAGCAAGAAGCAGGGCTGTAGAGTTTGAAAGTCAAACCTCCGACTCCAGCTCTTCCAAAGTGGTCACCAACTCTGACTCCACAGTCCTGTTTTCCTGGTCACTCTAGCATAAATACTGGCATTCCTTCACAGTGCCTTATTCCTCTAATCCATAGCAGGGTAGCTTCTCTTCTGCCACATGCATCAGTTGCGGTCCGCAAACTGCTGCCTGTCAGAGTCCAATGAGTATTTCCCTAACTGATGAACATAAGCTTTTCTTGGTGCAGGAGGTCGTTTAGCCTCCTGCCATTCTATGTCGTGATTCGTTCCACTGGTTGTATATGTCGGGGTCAGGGCGCAGAACACCCACAGGAGAGGTCAAAGGAGTGGTAAGTATTTGTCTGCTGTACTGTACTGCTTCTGGGTACTCTCCTGCTCCTGGCTCAATTTTGCTGTCGGTCCTGATGCCTCTGCATGCAACCAGCGCAGGGCACGGAGCAGAGCGGCTCATGGAGGACAGAAGAAGCTGCAGTGTTACGTAGAACCAGGCAAGGAGAGGATTTATTAGTATTATGCTCTAGGAGTATCCAGTATGTCTGCTATGGGGTCTCCAATATTTGTCTGCACTGCAAAAATTGTCCACCAAATTGTTACCTACTCGGACTTCACAGCCCAGGCAAAAAGTGACAATCCAAAGAAAAGAAAAGGAACTTCTCCAGCACAATGAATAAAATCCAAAAAACTTTAATGCTCCATTAAGAATACAAACACGGAATGCATGTAAATGCTTTTCGAACTACACAAATCTGACGTTCTTGGTCATTGTGGGAAAGGTACAATACCAGGCAAAATCACTATTAAGGTACAGAGCTGTGGCAAACCATAAAGGAGAAAGAGTCAACCAGAAAAGAACATGAATACTGAAAAGTTACAACAAATAACAAGAACATTTGGGCTTCATTGTAGGGTGATGCTGCACAGTGACAATACTTTCACAATCATAGTTGGGTATATGCAATGCAATTTGTAAAAAAACAGCAAAAAACAGGCAAAAAATAATGGATGTCTATCGTATGCATCCAGCTAGGACCTTTATCCTTTGTACAATGTGCTTATCCTATTCATGTTTTGTGTTTCATGGCTGTTTCTTTTATTCTTTTGCCCAAGCGCTGAAATATCACTATTTCCATCAGAATGTCATATTGCATCTGAAAAGAATTATATGGTTGTAATCCTGCAGAATGCCACCTGCAATGATCAGAGGTTATATATCTCATAAGACTCCTGGCATATGTAATTTTGCATCATACTGTTTTCTTTCACTAATCTGTTTTGAGTATTCTTGAGAAGGAACTTGAACCCTGATGTTTAATTTTCTATAAAATAGTCTTTGAATTCATTGGAGCAAATGAGAATGTAATGCTTGTTTATATCAATAATGAGGTATGTGGGCTGGAATCTCCTACTTTCTAGATATAGGAGTGTTTCCAAGATGTAGGCTGAATTTTATACTAGAGTCTCACACTAGATTATATAGTATCATATTCAGGAAAATCTTCACGGATTAGGGAAAAAAGTGTGTATGGAGTTCCAAGTCTGTAGAAGATCATATCTGTCAGGAATCGGGATGAGTAGATCCTCTGTAACACCGCGGGAGGTGGTATTAGCCGACAACTGGGACAGGAATCTAAGTGGCACCTGGTCTTCACCAGAGCCTGCCGCAAAGCAGGATGGTCTTGATGCGCAGGGTACCACCGGGTCGTTCCACAGGTGTGACTAGTCCGCGGTGGCAGCCGAGGTACCTTAGCAAGAGACAGTCTCGTGGTCAGGTTCAGGCACAGGGTCAGGGCAGGCGGCAGAGATGCAAGCAAAAGTCCAATCCGGGGTCAGCAACGGGAGGTCCAGGCAGATGGGAAAGGAACACAGGCACACAAGACACAGGAACACGGGAGCAGGAACACACAGGAATGCAGGTATATCGCAAGGAAGCTTCCACAATGGCGTAGGCACAAAGATCCGTCAGGGTGTGATGGAAGAGGCAGGTTTAAATAGCCTTCTGGGAAAATGGCCAGTGCAATTAATGGTGCACTGGCCCTTTAAATTTCCTGAAGCCGTCACACGCGCACCCTAGGAGACACGGATGCACACGCACTGACGGGGATCCGGAATGGGGACAGGGAAGTCCGGAGCCGAGGCTGGAGAGGGGGCACTCGGTGGGACATGCGTGCTCCTGCGATCCCTGTCCCGTAACAGTACACCCCCATTCGGCCTCCCCCTCTTTCTGGGCCTGAGAAATCGCTGAAGCAGGATCTTGTTCAGGATGTTATCCTAAACCAAATCTTTTCCAGTCTACGAGAAAGAACCGCCTACCTCTCACCGTCTTCATATCCAGGATCTCCTTCACCTCAAAGACATCGGTGGAATCAGCCTCTGGGGCCGGAGGAGAAGGAATTTTCTGGGTGAAGCAGTTGAAGATGACTGGTTTGAGGAGAGAAAAGTGAAAGGAGTTGGGTATGAGGCAGTCGCAATTTGTAGCCCACCAGGTTGATTTGACTGAGAACGTCAAATGGACCCAAGAACCGGGGTCCCAATTTGTAGCCAGGGATCTTCAGGCGGACATATGTGGACCCTGTCACCGGGAGCTAAGACAGGAAATGGTCTGCGTCTTTTGTCCACTTGACGCTTGGTCTGAGCAGAAGCTTGGAGCAATGAGGTACGGACTTGTTCCCAGCTAGCTTTTAGATCCTGTACCAAGTCTTCCACAGCAGGAACATCAGCAGACACAGGGAACGGAAGAGGAGGCCGTGGATGCACTCCATAATTAATAAAGAAGGGAGCAGAACCAGCAGAAGTTGAGTCCAGGGAATTGTAGGAGAATTCCGCCCATGGTAGAAGAGAAGCCCAGTCGTCCTGATGGGCAGACACAAAGTGGCGGAGGTAGAAACCCAAAGTCTGATACGCCCTCTCCACTTGGCGGGTAGTCTTGTTTTGTTAACCCTTTACGTGTTTACAATGCATTCATTTTGGGTGGAAAATTAAACATTTGAACAAATGAAGAAAGGATCCACAAAGTTTGATTTTATTAACTCTTTGTTGGTGGGTGAAATGAAAATCATAAATTTTTAGGAAGTTTGGGTTTTTTTTCTGTTTACCAGACCATAAAATTAGTGTATTATTTTTATTCTATGGGTCACCCCGATTACAAAAATACCTCATTTATATAGATTTTAATTTTTTTCCCTCAATTTTCCTGAATAAAAAGTAATTTAGTGAAAATGTTGTTAATTTTAGCATCACCGTCTTTTCATATGCATATATTTTATTTTTCGGCTGAAAAATCTCTTATTTGTTTGCGAGAAGCATTGGTTCTCTTTAGTGGTCTTATTTTGGAGCACATAACATTTTTTTAAAATCACTTTTTAGAGCATTTTTATAGGGTATTAATTAAAAATTATGGTTGTTTCTGATAATTTTTTCTGTTTTGTTTTTATGGGGTTCACTGTGTGGGTCCAGTAACACTTGTTTTTTATCGTGCAGACTGTCAAGGACATAGCAATACCAAATATTTGGGGGGTTTTGTGTATTTTATTAAATTTTACTGAATAAAATCTAATTTGGTGAAAATCTTGTTCATTTAGCATCACCATCTTTTCAACAGTTTTCAAAAGCCAAACTTTTATTTTTTGGCTGATGAATCTGGTTAAGGGCTTATAGTACAGAGGGACGTACTATTACGTCTAGATAGGGGTTAATGGAAATACACCAGTCATCAATCATTCGTGCTGCTGGGTGCTTACCAGAAGTGAATACAGCAATACAGTGATGTGAATACAGCAATATATTTATTAAGAAAACATCTCCTGAATAAAATATAAAAAATGTATGTTTAACCAATGGCAAATAAATCACAGGGGCTTTTATGTTACACCCCACCCCTTCCGTAGCCCTTGTAACACATCCTCCTCCTCTCTGCCCTCTGGGTCTGGGTTTACTCTAAAAGGACACTACAGTTTGAGAAAAAATATAAATAATAAATAAATTAATATCAATAAAAAATAAGCCAGAAATGAAGAGACAATTTATATGGTCGGCTCTCTGCTAATGTTTCTCTGTCCACCACAGATGAACAGGTCTATTCTTATGTACAAATAATTACCCTTTGGCCCATTTTCGTTTTTGTGTTTCCGTTTTTTTGCTCCCCACCTTCAAAAATCCATAAGTTCTTTATTTTTCCATGTACAGAGCTCTGTGTGGGATTGTTTTCTGTGTAACAAATTGTACCTTCCAGCTATGGTATCTGGGATGCAGTGATACCCAACATGCTTATGATTTTTTTGGTTTATTTTTAGATCAGTTCTAGGGAAAGAGGGCAATTTGAACTTTTAGGATTTTATTTATTTATGCTATTTATTTTTTTTACTATTTTTTAGACCTCCAAAGGTACTTTAACCATTGAGTGCCTGATCACTTCTACCATTTACTGCAATATTGCAGTATTGTAGTATTGTAGTATGTGTCCCCTTTGCTAGTAATCTCTAAGTGTTAGCCACCAGGAGACGCTTATATATCAGGCTGAATGACAGGTTTAGGACCTTAGCATAGACTTCTTTATGCACAGCTTTGCCGGATGTATTTGCATGCTTAATACACACACAATCAGTGCCAGCCTATCGCAGCAAACACCAACCTGGTACCTCCGTCCAACTGCTCCCCACACGTAGAATTGAATAGACCAGTTAATTTAGCTGTGTCAGGAGAGGAGAAGCTCAGTTCATATCCTGGCTCACTTTTCATCTGTGCTATCTTTGAAAAAGCACATTTCTGAATAAAATAATGCTGTCAGGTTGCGGTCACATGTGCTGTTTACAGTGCACATGTGCTGTGCTGAAGTTTTACTTAGGAAGATATTAGATAGATAGATGATAGATATGACTAGATGATAGATAGATATGGGATAAATAGATAGATATGATATGATAGATACAAAGATATTAGATAGATATGATATAGATACAGGGCCGGATTAAGATTGGTGGGGGCCCCTGGGCGCAAAACCTGGTGGGGGCCCCTCTACAGAATGTAGCCCATACAGGGTACACATTTAGCATCCATAGAATAGGTAGGGTCCCCCCTTAGTCAGTAATCCATGTAAGACACATTTCCCCCTTAGGCATCATGCACAAAAATGTCCATGATCGCACAATTTGACATAGATGTCTACAGCCCCCAGTAATATATAATAAACAGCCCCCAAGTCATACATACAGCCCCCGAATGATATACAGTAGCCTCCCATGAATATACAGCCCCCCAATAATATACAGTAGCCCCCCAATAAACAGCAACCCCCCATGAATATACAGTAGCCTTTCATGAATATACAATAGCCTCCCATGAATATACAGCCCAACAGTTATAAATACAGCCCCCCATAATTCATAACAAGTCCCCAGTAAAATAATAAATCTGTACTCACCTCCCGTTCCCACGATGCGCGGCGACCTCCTGCTCCTCTTTCAAGATGCCGCCAGTACATGTGTGTCTATGGCAGCCGCCATAAAACACAGCGCACGGGATATCTGCATCCTCCTGCAGGCGGCGCGGAGTGTGACGTCACACTCCGCGCCGCCCGCACAGCGAAACCGACATCCCGTGCGCTGTGTTTTATGGCGGCTGCCATAGACACACATGTACTGGCGGCCGCCGCTACCGCGCGACAAGCAATATAAATATCGGAGCACCAAGTGGGCGATTGCGGGCAATGGGACCGCCCGAATCGCCACACTTGGTGGGGGCCCATTTTGGGGGGCGAAGTGGTGTGGGCCCCGGGGCACTCGCCCCGTGTGCCCCCCCTTTAATCCGGCTCTGTATAGATAGATAGCTATGGTGTCATTGGTCAGCAGCAGGCGCTTGTGATGAGGTGACAGGAGGCAGATCCAGCCCCTCCGTCTTGCTGATTGTAGTTTTTTTGAGAGCTGGAAACCATGGTTGCTATGGGCCAAAAGAGGTACTAAATGAGGACCTAGAGGCAAAATTTCAGCAATGATTCCCAGGGACACCTGGAACAGAATTATGTTTTATAATTTTTTTTTGCTCAGAATGACGGTTGCACTTTAAATCTTAAATCTGCAAAAGAACTATGCACAAAGCTTTTTAAAAATGTTTGCACATATTTAGGCAGTTGAATCGTAAACAGCCTGCAGACACAAAGAGATTCCTGCACATCTAATTGTTTACAACAGCCAGTGCTGTAATATGCTCCATTAGAAGAGAAGCCCATTAGTGTTCAAGGGCAAACACAATCCATATGGCTCCACTGTTGTCTCTGTTTAGTATTACCCTTACATCATACTGTAAGCAGAAATGATTAAACGCCATCAAGAAAGCTGTGTCAGCAACAACAGTCACTTCCAGGCTGCAAATTTTCCCTTCTAGGAGCTTTTGGACAATAACAAATCATAAAAAAAGAATGCATGTGCAGTTAAACTATCATTACTTTAATTAAATAGTGTCTGCTGGACTAAAGTCATGGAAAATATGTGCCTGTACAGTCATCTGCAGCGCTATACATTTAAATTAAAGAAGAAATTATGAAGAAGACAGTTTTTAAATAGGAATTAGGAACTTCATTTCAACCAGATTATATTTTCACATATAAAATAATGCATGGTTGGTGCAGAAAACCCCTGCTATCGTTCTTAAAGGGAACCTGCCATTCAAATTAGCCCACCCAAAATAAATGCATCATTAAAAACTATAATTAAAAAGCATTGCCCATATCCCTAAATGGTTCCTTCCATGGCTGCAACTTTAACAAAATAAGTTTGTAAACTTATATGCAACTCACCTGAGGCGAGTTCAATCACAGTAAGTGAGTCCTGCATATTCAATGTTCCCTGCACTGCCATGACTTGTTCCACCCTGCTGCCGGTATGAAACTAGTACTTTGTGACCATCTGCCAGTATTCAACTACAGACATAAACAGCTCCCTTTATTTTCCCCTGCTCACCTATGCGAGGCTGAAAAGGAATCCTAAGGATAGGGTGAGCAGCAGGTGAGAGAGGCAGTGGATCTGTGTGACTTAGCTCTGCTGCATCATTTACCACTCCCTCAATAAGGTGAGGGATGAAAGTGGATACATCAGTGGAGGTACTCTGTGTGGTTTATGGGGGGGTGTTGCTAGATACAGATTCTTTTTAAAGAGAATCCACCATCAAAATTCAATCATTATAAACCAAAGATACTACTACATCCAGGTCAAATTTTAAAATTAGAGTCAGAAGACCTCTAGGGGTGTTGCCATAGCTCCTCTATGCTGCAGCTGCACAGCCTTTTGCATTGTGCAAGATGCAATTCCCCCCTTACACTCTGTAATGAAGCTTCTACTGCTGCAGTAAGATTCTAGCAGGAAGATGGAGGAGAAGTCCTGAGGGAGTAGGAGAAGGGTGAGACTTTGTAACAGCCTGTAAAGCCAAATCATACAGGGGCTAGTGTTGCCCCTCAAAGTAATTTACATAATTTTAAAAGTTCATTTTAGAAAAGAGGAAGCCATGGATAACAAATATAAGAAAATTGCAACAGTCACTGTGCCTAGATCCATGAGTAAGTGTCAATGGTTTATCTTGATGGATTTTAATGATAGATATCCTTGGTTGAAGATAAATAAGTTACTTTCATTACATAACTGCTCACATGAATACACATAGATTCATAAATTCAGTGGTAACATTAAATGGAACCTATCACCACATTTTTCACAAATATAGGTAGTGGCAGGTTCCCATAGAGCCCTGGTTTTGACAACTTTGTTCTAGCGAAAAATTGCTTCCCTCAGATCTCCATAAAATCAGAGTTATAAACTTGCCATGTATCTAGGGATCTATAGAGAAAGTAGAGAGGCGTGGCCTATTGTCATTTAACTAGGGTGACATCACAGGTCCTTTAGTCTCTAAACATTAGCAAACTGTACCCCATGCACATATCTGACCACATAAAAAAAAATCACAATATACCTGCATGGATTACTACTACTCTCCATACAGGCTGCTGTGATATGATATAAAGGCGGTACCCTACCAAAGAACACCCGACTTACTGACGACCCCCACTTACAAACGGACCTCTGGATGTTGGTAAGTTAATGTAATTTAGGCTTAGGCTACAGTAAACAGATATACAGTTATCAAAGTTATTAGCAATGAAGCTTTATAAGTAATCCAGGTTCTTATGACAATCCAGCATTTTTTATATCAAATTGTCACAGAGACTAAAAAAAAATGGTCTGGGTCTACAGTTATAAAATATACAGTTCCGACTTACATACAAATTCAAGTTAAGAACAAACCTACAGAACCTATCCTGTACATAACCCGGGCACTGTCTGTACTGAGATTTCATGGGATATATGCTTGGTGTACAGTTTGCTAATGTTAGGAGGCTAAAGGACCTGCGATGATGTCACCCTGGTCACATGACATTACTGCTGTATGTAGCAAAAGAATGGGTAGGGGCTGCTGTATTAAGCCCGAGGAGATTGACCCTCCACTCACTATAGACACCTTGGATATCAGGTAAAATTATGAAGTTGAATATATGGGTATCTGAGGGACCCATATATTCAGTAAGTGAATAGGGCTCTATATGAACCTGTCACTGGCTGTATATGTGCAAATGTGGTGACAGGTTCCCTTTAAGAACAAACCTACACAACTTTGTACGCAGCCCGGGGACTACCTAATGGCAGTCCAGGCAGCTAAAATTTCATGATGTACTTTCATTTCATAAAACTGTTTCAAAACCATACTATTAGTCACTTGAGTTCACCTTCTTTTTTGACACACTTTATATGTACTGTAGAAGTATGTTGCAAATTTTGAATTCTGCAAAAACTCTTTCATGTTTATATAAAACTGCAGAACCCCTTGAGGGATGAAATTTAAGTGTGGAAAATACATTTTAAGATTTTAGAGCAATTAAATCAGTGAATTCATGCAGAAGACAGAGGCTATTTCTCCTGCTGAATGTGTATTACATGTGCAGCAATAAACAGGGCACTGTTTTGTTACAAATCTGTAATTGGGTATGAATACATAATTAACATGTTTTGCTTATCCAAGCCAAGGCTACAGAATCCTATTTACAAGAGGACTTCACCTTAAAATAATAAAGAAATGCTGACCTTCACATAAACTGGTACTTGCATCAAAACACACCTATTGGGGCACATTTACTTACCCGTCCGAGACGTGATTCCCGATCCAGACTGTCCGACGATGATGCACATAGATCATGCGTTCGATATACTGCATGTGTCGCTCCCCACTCAGGTTCGCCGAAGTTCACCATCTTCTTCCTGGTGCATGTAAATGCATGTCTTGCGACACAATTTAAAAGTTAAATCTTGCACTTAGTCCGAATTATTCGGAACGTCCGATGGCACGCCCCCCAGATTTGTATCGCATGAAAGCCAGCGCCGATGCGCCAAAATCCGATTGCATGCTACACAATCCCCTTTTAAAAGCGGCGCAAATCAGAAATCATCAGAAAAAAATGCGGTCCGCAGACTCTTAGTAAATGAGCCCAATTGTGTCTAATAAAAGCTATGGATAGGGCATCTGTACAGATGCCTTAGAATATTCCTTTACAATGAGAATCTTTCATATAACTAAAATATCATGTATACATTGTGAGAAAGTGAGAGGTGTTTTTTGGGAGAACCACTATCTTTAAAGGAAAATGAAGGGTCTGTGGTAAAAGCCCTGGATTTGTCTGCAGTAACCCAAGGGTTAATACATAGCAGGGGTAGTCTGTTTGGCCTACGTTGGCCTAGCTAGCATAGACACTTTTGTAAAGTCCGTACTAGGCCTGCTTATTATGGAGTAGGGGTTGGTAGTGGGATGCCTACCCGATCCGGGCTTCGGTCCTGGGATTTTGTATAGCCCAGAGGTGCAGGTCACAGGACCTGTTAGAGGCTGATATAGACTCCATGTCAGAATCAATAGGGAAGGCACTACCTGTAGAGCTGAAGGCTGGACAGTGTTCATACAGGAAAAGTAACTGAGTGCCTCTTGATATACTGCTGGCCAAGAGCGGGTGCCTGGCAGCCAGGTGCACATATAGAAAAGGACGTGCTAGGAGCCATAAATCAGGATCCCTGGCACCTAGAATCTCAGTTAATATCCAATCCAATGTTATAGCCCTCTGAAGTGTGCGAGAGGTGAGAGGGGTACAGGAGCTGCTTTCAGCTCACCATTAAAGTCAATATCGACTTTATCTGTTGCAAAATTTTGATTTAGTCTATAGTCCATGTTATTAACTTTCTCCTTCCCAGAACAATCTGATTGCACACTTGCTCTCTTTTTTTTTTTTTTAACATAAAATTAGATGAGAGGCTGAACATTACAACCTCTATGCCTAAAGTGGCTACATATAACCACCATGACATGTTCAATAAGTTATGTAACACGAAAACCACACAGATTTCTGTATAAAGTTTTCACACCATCCCTTCCTTTTTTATACCTATGTTTTTGGCATTCTTACTCAAGTTTTTAGGAACCACTGAATCTTCTGTTATTGCAATGCTAGTACTTTGGCGAACATGTAAAAGTGACCTTTGTTATCTCATTAGGTTTGTTTATGGATATATATCTTTTTTTTAATTTCAGTTACAGTTGTGTAAGGGTATGCACGATTATATAACTTTGTGAAGCTCAGTGAAAATACTGCTTGGTGCACCCTATGAATTTTAATTTTTTTTTGCTGAATTTATAAGGGGTATGTATGAACTCCTCCCTTATTACTGTTTAGGAAAGTACATTTTCTTTATTCTGGTTTTTTTTTATATATATATATTTAAGTGGAAATTTTGAATTTACATGTAATTTGAGCATTTTAAATCACTGATTGCTGCAAAGTTGCATATATATTGCATTGTTTTAGTTTTAGCATTTTTGGGAGTGTTAGGCCCCTTCCACACTGACGTTTTTCATGCACGAGTTCTGCGCGTGCTTTTGACGGGCAGAACTTGCATTGCACTCTGTCCCATTGTTTCCAATGGGTCTTTCCTCATTTGCGTTGTTTTTCACACGCGTGCTTGCGTTTGTTTTGATGCGCGTCAAAATCGCAGCATGCTCTACTTTTGCGTTTCACACACGTTTTTCCCGCCCCATTAAAGTCTATGGAGACGCATCAAAAATGCATTGCACTCGCAAGCATTGCAAGTGCAATGCGAGTGCAATGCGTTTTAAATGGATGGGTTGCTAGGTGACATGAATAATTCCCCTGCTCGAGATCGAGCATTTAAATAAAAAAACACAGAGTAGAACAGTGAAGAATAGAATAAAAACTGTGAACACAGTGAACACAGGATCATTTAAGTGAAAAACACAGTAAAGAACACAGTGAAGAATAGATTACAGATGTTCGGCACATCTGCTTACTTGTCGGGAGAAACGCCAGGAACGGTGCGAACAAAATAGTATGTGAAGAACAATATATATATGTGTGTAAAGAACACATTGCAGATGTTTCCATACATCTGCAATGTCTTCTTCACACTATGAAGGGTGTATGAGGAGGGCTCACGGGCAGAGCCCTCTTCATACAGAGATGGGCTTTGCTGCATATCGCAGCAAAGACCCATCGCTAATACCCGCGGTTGGTGCTTGCTTGTTAACCTGTTCTCTGCCGGCAAAGTCGCCGGCAAAGTCGCTGGCGGCACTGTAAGCATGGCAGCGCGATCATTTGCCATGGTAGCCTTGGGTCTTCGTTTGACCCAAGGCTACATGGTTTCTGCCTATTAATTACAATGAGCCTGTGGCTCATTGTAATGTATATTGGCCAGAAATGCCATATACTGCCATACAGTTGTATTGCAGTATATGGTAGGAACGATCGGACCATCTAGGGTTAATGTACCCTAGAGGGTCTAAGAAATAGTAAAAAAAAAAAAAACCTAATATAAAATATAAAAAAAACAGTAAAAATCACATTAGGTATCACCGCGTCCCAAAATGCCCGATCTATCAATAAATAAAAACTGTTATGGCCGGCGGTGACCTCCGAGGCGGGAAATGGCACCCAAATGTCCGAAACGCAACTTTTTACAAGACATAAAAAATGTAAAAAAAAATTATCAAAATGTCGCACAGTCCTCAAAATGGTAGTAATGAAAACGTTGGCTCATTTCACAAAAAATGACCCCTTCCCCAGCTTCGCAACCCAAAGTATGAAAAAGTTACTAGCGTCAGAATATTTTTTCTTTTTTGTACACATTCGTTTAATTTTTGAAAATGTATTAAAATGCCATACAACTTGTATAAATTTGTTATCATCGCGATTGTACTGAACCAAAGAATAAAGTAGACTTATACGATAAAGTGGTAAAAACTGAGCCCACAAGAACGTGCCGCACATGCGTTTTTTAAAATTTTTCCACATTTGGAATATTTTTCCGGCTTCCCAGTACACGGAAAGTAATAATAAATAACATCACGGGAAAGTAAAATTTGTTACGCACAAAATAAGCCCTCACACAGCTCTGTACACAGAAAAATGAAAAAGTTATGGATTTTTGAAGATGGAGAGCAAGAAATGAGCGAAAATACCCTGTGTCCTTAAGGGGTTAAATTTCTACCTGAAAAGCAGATTTTTGGTTCTTTCGGTTTTAGTGATTGTAAGACTATTTATTCATGTGAACATATGACTCTGAGATATCTATGAATGCTACACATGTTCATCTATTACATTTAGGAGGTGTAAAGCAAATAGCTTTCTGTTTGGAGCACATTTTTTGCAATAAATGTACATTTTTATAAATTTTTTATAAAATTTTACACTTTGGACCAAAATTGCATTAAGGTGCCTTTGGGATTATTTCTGGGCTTCTTCGCCACGTCAGTCAGCCCTGATAAATATCTCCCATAAAGGTATGAATAGCAATTCTCAATTAAAAAATATATAGTACAAATGTATCCTAACTAATAATATATACTAAAAGTTCTCTCCTGCCGCAGTAGTTTTGCTGCAACCATCAGGAGACACAGGAAAATATAGAATGCAGAACTACGAGTATAAAGAGACCAGTATAATCAGCACAAAATGGGGTGAGGAATAGGTATAAATGGAGTTCCTTCACAACAACTGAGCCATACACACAACTCAAAGATGTAGCGTGATGAAAGCTCTGCCCTTTGGTGTGATACAACCAAGAATGGTTTAAACTATATAAGTTCTGATTCTGCAGTGCTTGAGAAACTTCTACACCCCAGCTACACCCACCAATATATTTTTTATAAAAAATGATTTTTTCATGATAATAATACATTTTCTAATGACAGATCGTCAGTATTGTAACCCTCGAATTGTCCTTCAAACCGGATGGGCCAATCTACCGTTCATTTAACTTCCCTGTTAATTTCATGTATCTGCATCTAATGATTAAAGGAATAAGTTATTGATCCTTCCAATAAACATTTGCAATAGAGAGAGCATTTCTTCTTCTACTGGGCATCAATAAATTGACTGTGTTTGTAATCATATGGTTATTATATGGTTCTCAATCATATGCTTGACACAATAGCCTTTAATTTACTCTAAAATATTATAATTATATACGGTATATAAGACACATTATGATTAGCCACACTTTGAAGCTGAAACCCCTTAGGTATACATAACAATGTATCCAACATAATATGTTATGCAACAGTTTAATAACATTTCAAAGCAGATGGAACATTCTTAGTATTGATTTACAATTGTAAATATACGAGCAAATGTCACTGCTGACCTTGCATGTAAGCTCTGAGTGCTATGATGTGCTGTAAAGGTCAGGCAGATGGCTAACATTTTGAATTAATAAGTACATAATAAAGAAAAATAGATTTACCCTTTTCAGTCATGCAGGGGCATATTTTATCATCTAGACACACAGGGGCGTAATATAGCAGCCACTATGGGGCCCACAGTGTGAGCAGGCCCCGGCATCTGGGGTTTGGGTGTGTGCGGTATGTATATAAATGTATGTGTGTGTATATGCATGTGTCTGTATATAGTATTGTTTGTATGTGTGCATATGCTGCATGGGTGTATATGCTGTATGTATGAACAGTATATGTGGTGTGTATACTGTAAGTATGTTTATGCTGTATGTCTATATACTGTACTGTATGTATAGGTATATTAATGTTTTATATGTATATTTTTAGTGCATACTATGTATATTTTTTTAAGTCGGGACAGGGATTGGGGGGCCCAATCTGCTATGGGGCCCAGCCTCTTCTAGTTACACCCCTGTAGACATGGTAAAATAAAATACGTTGAGTTACTTCCCCCATTTTACATAGTCTTAGACAGATAAATCATTTTTGTGAAAAAGTAGCCCCTGTTAAAATGAAACATTGCTAACCAATGCATATGGGGGCACATTTATCTTCATTTATTATGATGTTTCCCTTGCATCAGGATGCTGACGGAGCACTTCTGCACCATATCTGAGCTGGTGTAGACTTAAGTCCCCCAGCCTGCGTCTAAACAGGAACAGGTTATAGACAGTGTGCAGGCAGAAACGACCCACACCAGCCCACTCCTCTGCAAACCGTGCCTTCTTTACATCTCTCCATGCCCACAATGCTTTCAAATAGAATAAAGATATAGTCCCTTATGTGTACTTTGTAGAGAACCATTATTAACACAACATGGGTGCTGCCGTTGGCCTGGATGGATTCACTAGTGGACCGTACAATCTAAAGACATTGAAGAATCATTGACCACTGTAATTGAAAGATCCACTTCAGATAATGCTAGATTATTGAATACTGGAGCACCCTAAACTGCTCGGACTGTGTGCACCATCTTTTTTTAGGTGCACTTTTAAAGGGAATCTGTCACCAGGGATCTCATTTTCACATTTAAGCTGCATTGCATATATGTCTTTCTGCCTTCCCTGGGCATTTGCATTACAATATGGGGCCAGGAGCTGAGCAGTCTGCTGCACAGACAAGTCACATGTTTTTTTAAATGCCCCTGGGACTACAAAGAGGATTTTGTCAGGATGCCAGGTAAGTTATGACACACAATTATATTGTAATGAAATGCTTAGAGAATGCAGAAAAGCATATTTACACTGCAAGTGTGATGGACTTCTGTAACCGGTCTTTAGTGAAAATGAGGTCCCTGGTGACAGGTTTCCTTTAATCCCTTTCCTCCCCCCCCCCCCTCCCAAGGCCCTTTTTCGATTTTTTACTCTCCACCTTCAAAAATGTACAACTTTTTTATTTTTCCATGTAGAGTTGTATGAAAGCTTGTTTTCGGTGTAACAAATTGCACTCCGTAGTGACTATATTTCCGTACTGTGAGGCGTGAAAAAAAAATTACAAATGCATAGAAATTGGTGAAAAATACATAATTGCGCCATTTTCTTGAGGGCTTGGTTTTCACAGCTTTCACTTTGTGCCCCAAATGACATGTCTTTTTTTATTCTTTGGGTTAGTATGATCACAGGTATACTAAATTTATAAAAAGATTTTTTTTTTTTTTTTTAAATCAAACCTTTCATACAAAAAAACCCCAAAAACTTTATTTCGCCATCTTCTGGCACTAATACCTTTTTCATACTTTGGTGTATTGAACTGTGTAACATGTCATTTTTGTGAGATAAGATTGCTAACATTTTGAAGACTGGATGTCTTCTGATCATTTTTTATTAAATTTTTTATGTGTTGCAAAATGGTGAGAAAGTGGCATTTCTGAAATTTGGGTGCGATTTTCTGTAATGGGGGTAAACGGCGGGAATAACAGCTATTATATTTTGGTAGACATTTGTGATGCAGCCTTTTTTCATTTAATCCATTGTAAATGTTTAATTTTCCACCCAAAATGAGTGTATTGTGAAAAAATATTACAATTTGCAGACTGCACCTCCATTTTGTTTTAACCCCTATAAAACACCTAATGGGTTAACAAACTTCTTAAAAGTGGTTTTTCATACGTTGAGGGGTGTAGTTTCCATAATGGGGTAATTTACGAGTCTCGCTATTATTTAGGCCTCTCAGTGTCAATTAGAATTTGAGCAGGTCCATCTAAATAGCAGACATAAAGCAGACATTTGAGAAATGTAAGTTATGAATTTATTTGGGTGCTATGACTGCATCAAAAGTAGAGAATTTAGAACGTTGAAAATAAAGAATATTTCCAAATTTTTGCCAAATTTAATTTTTTTTCATAAATAAACGCAAACGATTTCATCCAAATTTTTAAACTAATTTGAAGTACAATGTGTCACGAGAAAACAATCTCTAAATCCCCTGGATATCTCATAGTGTTCCAAAGCTATAACCACTTATAGTGACACAGGGCAGATTTGAAAAATGTCTGAAGAATAGGAAAAAAAAATATAAATAAATAAAAACCTATTAATTCAAATTGCCCCCCTTTCCCTAGAACTGAATAAATAGTAAAAATCATAAACATGTAAGGGTTTATGATTTTTACTATTTATTCAGTTCTAGGGAAAGGGGGGCAATTTGAATTAATAGGTTTTTATTTATTTATATATTTTTTAACTTTTTTTTCCTATTCTTCAGACTCCCTAGGGTACTTTAACTCTAGGTTGTCTGAATGATTCTACCATATACTGCCATACTACTCTTCTACAGGTATATATCTCTGATTGTGGAATCAATTTTCACCCATAAACTGTGTCTTTAACTCCAGTCTCACTTTCTGCAATTGTATATATTTGTTAAGCGTGTAAGTATTTCTGTCCTACCTGATTTAACCCCTACGGGACTCAGCCTCTTTTGGCCTTAAGGACGCTGCCCCATTTTTCAAATCTGACCTGTGTCACTATAAGTGGTTATAGCTTTGGAACACTTGAGATATCCAGGGGATTTTGAGATTGTTTTCTCGTGACACATTGTACTTCAAATTAGTTTAAAAATTTGGATGAAATCTTTTGCGTTTATTTATGGAAAAAAAAAAATTTGGCAAAAATTTGGAAATATTCTTTATTTTCAACGTTCTAAATTCTCTACTTTTGATGCAGTCATAGCACCCAAATAAATTCATAACTTACATTTCCCAAATGTCTGCTTTATGTTGGCATGGTTTTTTAAGATTCCACATATTTTACTAGAATGTTATGAGGCTCAGAATTTAGGTAACATTTTTCACATTTCTTGTAAAATCACCAAAACCTGTATTTAGATGGACCTGCTCAAATTCTAATTGACACTGAGAGGCCTAAATAATAGCAAGACTCATAATTACCCCATTATGGAAACTACACCCCTCAACGTATGAAAAACCACTTTTAAGAAGTTTGTTAACCCATTAGGTGTTTTTTTTTAGGGGTTAAAACAAAATGGAGGTGCAGTCTACAAATTGTAATATTTTTTCACAATACACTCATTTTGGGTGGAAAATTAAACATTTACAATGGATTAAATGAAAAAAGGCTCCACAAAGTTTGATACCCAATTCCTCCCGAGTACACCGATACCCCATATGTGGTGGTAATCTGCTGTATGGGCGCACAGCTGGGCATAGAAGGGAAGAAGGCACCATCCAGATCAGATTTGCTATGTCACATTATACAGGCTATAATTTTTTTCTTTTTTTTAATGTGGACCTATAGGGGCTTATTTCTTTTGCCACATGAAATGCAATTTTTTGGTAGGTAATTTTGGGACATCTATAGCTAATTGGTGAGATTTTATTAACTCTTTTTTGGTGGAGGAAATGAAAATCATCAATTTTTAGGAAAATTGTTATGTTTATTTTTTGTGTTCGTTAACCATAACATAAAAATAGTATATTATTTTTATTCTATGGGTCGCCACGATCACGAAAAGACCTCATTTATATAGATTTTTTATTTTTTCCCATTTTTCCCATTTTTTGCAAAAAGGATTGTTCTTTTTAGTGGTCTTATTTTAGAGTGCATAACATTTTTAAATCACTTTTTAGAGCATTTTTTAATAGGGTATTAATTGAAAATTATCTTTTTTTTTGGAGTTTTTTTGTTTTTTTTACGGGGTTCACTTTGCGGTTCTAATAATGATTCTGTTTTATTATGCAGATTGTTACGGACGCAGGGATACCAAATATGTGGGGTTTTTGTGTATTTTATTCAATTGTACTGAATAAAAACTAATTTGGAGAAAATCTTGTTCATTTTAGCATCACCATCTTTTCATATGCATTACTTTTTTATTTTTCGGCTGACAAATCTGGTTAAGGGCTTTTTTTTTTGCAAGAAGAATTGCTCTTTTGAGTGGGCTTATTTTAGAGTGCAGAACATTTTTTAAATCACTTTTTGGAGCATTTTTTATAGGGTATTAACTAAAAAAATGATCTTTTTTCTGAACATTTTTGTGTTTTTTTCCTCCGGCGTTTACCATGCGGGTCCAGTAACGATTCTGTTTTATTAGACAGATTGTTACGGACACGGCAATACCAAATATGCAGGTTTTTTTTGTGTTTTTTATACTTTAAGTGTTTTTATGGGAAAGTGACATTTTAGGGGCTTATATTTTAATGTATTTATTTTTTATGTATTCTAATGTGTAGTATTCAGTGTTTTTCACTTTTTTTTTACTTATACATACTTGAACCAGCGATGCAAGTTCAATACACTGCTCTACAATACTATTATTATAGTAGAGCAGTGTAATCTGTCTGGAATGCTCGCGCATGCTCAGACAGTTTGCAGTTAGACCCGGAAGGGGTCTGACTGCCAGGGAGACCGGGCAGCTCCGGGGCACATGCCAGTCCTCGGAGCTGCCCAGAAGTGGATCGGACCCCCAGTAAGCAGCGCGGGGGATCCGATCCATAGCGCAAACACCCTTACGCGCCGCGGTCATGATGCACTGCGGCGTTTAAGGGGTTAACAACCATGATCGGAGTCGGCTCCGATCGCGGGTGTTAGCACAGGCTGTCAGCTGTGATAGATAGCTGACAGCCGCTGCTTCTGGTGCCGGCTCCGCTCGTGAGCCGGTGCCAGAAGCAGGACGTTATAGCACGTCCCCGTGCGCTTAGCATGTAGCCCCAGGGACGTACTATAACGTCCTGGTGCACCTAGGGGTTAATGTTCATCTATGCCCCTCAGTGAGTTTGTTTTTCTCTGTTCAAAACTTGATCGACTTGTGTTAAGTATCCTAGATTGATTGTTTTTTTACGAGCTAAAAGGCCTGGTCTCTTGTCTTCTCTGGGTATATTATAGGATGCTTGCATTCTTGGTTTGCTTAGCATAATATTCTGCTAAGTATTATAATATTCTGACAAGTATGCTGCAGTTTTAAATGTGCCCTATGGAATGCCCGCTCTGTGTGTGATAAACTAGAATCAGTTCATGACCTTTTTCTTTCTAAGTCTTTTGACATGCTTGCCATCACATGGATCCAGCAGGATGACTCCGACCTCGGTTGTGGTATTTTCTTATGGTGGTTTACACTTGTCTCACTGTTCCAGACCTGAGAATAGGCAGGGAGGAGGGGTCGGCATAATCCTCTCTCTACACTGCACTTTCCAGGTCATTCCTCCTGTGCACTCTCTTATTTTCCCATCTTTTGAGGTTCACACCCTCAGACTTTTTCACCCATTCTCTCTAGTGGCTGTAGTATACCGTTCTCCTGGCTCACCCTATCACCCTGCCTCTTGGCCCTTTCACACTCTATTCGGTGACATTACAAGCATCATCATGGGAGACTTCAACTTCCCTGTTAACATTCCAGTTTTTCCCCTCCTGCCTCCCTGCACTAACTACTTCTGTAGGTATTTCACAACTCTGCGATTTCCCCACTCATAGTGAGGGAAACCTACTCGATTTGGTCTTCTCCTGACCATCTTCAGCATCTAATTTTACCAATTCTTCCTTTCCACTTTCAGACCCTAACCTCCTTTCTTTTACTTTCAATAATCCTTCAACTTCTCTGAATCCTTCCACCCATCATTCATACTGGAACCCATGTGCAGTAGATACTCACCAACTCACAGAAACCTTACACTGTCCCTCATCTCCTTTTTCACCTATCCAAACCTGGCTACGAACCACTATAATCACACTGTCAGAAGCGCGCTAGATGAGATGGCACCACTCGCTATCCGCAATTTTCAAAAAACACGCAGGCAACCTTGGCACACCAAACAAACTCGTTTCCTTTGGCAGTGCTCCAGGATTGCCGAACGTCTGTGGAGAAAGTCGCGCACATCTGCAGACTTTCTACACTTCAAATTTATGCTAAAAATCTCTTATTTTTGACATTTTCTGACGCTAATAACTTTTTCATACCACAGAGTAAAAATCTGTGTATGGTCCAATTTTTTGTGGGGACATGACCACCTTTTTATTGCTTCCATTTTGGTGACTGTAGAACCTTTTGATTGCTAGGACAAATGGGCACTATTTTCTTTTATGGGCTTCAATGCCAGGAATAACTGCTTTTATATTTTGATAGATCAGGACATTTTGGGACACGGCGATAACAAAAATGTCTATGATTTTTGTTGTTTACTTTTTATATCAGTTCTAGGGAAACTTTAAGGGTTTAAAATACTTTTCTTTTTAACATTTTTTTAGCCCCAAGGGTACTTTGATCGTTGGTTGTCTCATCACTTTTACCATATACTGTGGCAGCTTTGATAAAGAAGCTCTCATAACAACTGATCGCCATCCACTGTTGACCTCACCGGGGAACGGTGATCATATCCATCAGTGCCAGCAGTATGTAGCAAACACCCACTTTGTTTGGAGAGGGCTCAGCCTGTGAGCCCACTCCATCCAAGCGTTCCTGAAGGATTGTGTTAAAGGTATTAAGATATAATCTATACAAATTTTTTAATACTGACCATACTAGTTCCAATAAAGGGAATATGTCATTTGGATTGCATAGTAAAAACCATAAAAGCATATGTGGCAACAAAATTTGGGGGGAGAGGGGCATCTTTCTACAGTCTGCCTCAGGCAGCAGAGAAGCTAGGTTCCCCCCTTTGTATAGGGAATGTTTGTGCTTGACTTTAACATTATTTAATTATTTCTTTTTATTAAAAAGTGTTTTTATTAGGTGTTTTAAACTTTTTTTTTTTCCTCTTACTTTTACAGGTTGGCTTGAACAAGCAATGCTTTGACCCGGCTCCTGGACAGGATCGCTCAGCCCCGGGGCACTGGCAGACCCTGGCCAAGAAGCCTTCCCAACAACCTGAACTCATGAATAGGTCCCAAAATGTGAACTCGTCAGAATTCAACCCAAAAGACATGTGACATGTTTCACTGCATGGTAACATCACAGTATGTTACTTAAAATAGGAAGAAATAATTTAAAAAGTTAAACTTTAGACATTAACCCCTTCCTGCCATTTGATGTAATAGTACTGCATGGCGGGAGGTGCATCATGGCGGGAGTATTACGGCAAGCTTCTGAATGGAGCCAGCATCAGAAGCTGCGGGTGTCGGCTGTATATTATAGCCGACATCTGCCTCTAACAACCGCAATCGGAGATCCCTCACACTTGACTGCGGCAAGTAAGGAGCATTTCACGTGAATTGGACCCCCCGAGGCGCTTACCAATAAAAAGTGACAATGCATAATCTACTCTGAATGGCGCAGCTCTCCTTTGATGCCCTGGCGTTTTCACATACAGCAGGTTACCACCACATATGGGGTATTGTTATACTCGGGAGAGATTGGGAATAAAACTTTGTGGAGTGTTTTGGTATTTTATCCACTGAAAATTTGTACTTTTTATGAAAAACACATTCATTTAAAAAAAATGTATTTCAAAATTGCATCCTATTTTCTTTTAACCACTATATAATGCAATTTATGGGGTTTTATTTTTATTTAGGCCTCTTAAAGTGACTTGAAACCTGAGCAGGACCCTCAATTGCGTGATTTAGCGGTTTTTATGAAAATGTGAAAAATCACACCTAAAGCCCCATAACATCCTACAAAAATGAGAGTATGCATTAAAAACCATGTCCACATAAAGTAGACATTCGGTGAATGTTAGTCATTACATTTTTTTTGCTGTTATGACTATTTGTGGAAAAAGTAAAACATTTAGAATTTAGAAAATCGCGAAATTTTCCAAATTTTCACCAAATATCTGATTTTCTCATAAATAAATGCAAAACATACCACCAGAATTTTTCAACTAACATGAAATACAAAGTGTCACGAGAAAACAATTTCAAAATCACTTGTTATCACATATGTTAAAGCATTCTGAAGTTATAACCACTTATAGTGAGACATGTCAAATTTGAAAAAAACAGGCTGTATTAGGAAGGCGAAAAGGGGCTTCGGTGTTAAAGGGTTAAAAATATTGAGCATTCAGTATATATAAATATAAAATCTATCTTCTTGTATAGTAGGTTCAACATTTTTTAAAGGGGTTGTTTTGACGGGAAACACATTTTAAAAACATAACTAAGATGGAGTTAAAAAAAGACAGAATTAACCCCACTTCTACTGTACACTGACTTGGTGACATACAGTAGTTAATGTGAGGGAGTCCTCTCTCTACCCCTTAGAGAGCACCTTAACTGGCCTCAGGATGTGCAGAATACAGTTAGTAAGTCTCCAATGAGCTTTCTGAAAAGTCAAGTTTTAAACCCTTTAATCTATATATCCTTTGCCTACCTATATATATACAGCTTATCTGAAAGCATATCCTAATTCATAACCTGTACACATTTATATTTTAACATCAGAAAATATACAATTTCACGTAGAATACCTTATTATGAGACATTCAACAATTGATGTTGATCCATAAACCCTTTAATCTGCAAATTACCTGAAACTAGTCAAAGGGACACATGCACTTTTATATAGTCATACCATCATCACAATAAATCAAGTAAGACTTGTCTGCTAGTTTAGGAGGACACCAGTCTGCCACCAGACAGTTAAATGATATCCTACAGGGCAGGATTTAGCATGATGGCTGACTGAATAAATTAAGCTACTTTACATCCATGGGATGTTGGGGAGGTCCTACATCTGAATCCCCTGCATTTGTGAGAACCAGAGCCGGTGCCATCACTGGGCATACCAAAGCAATTGCTGGGCCCCCATAAGGCTGTACATAAGAATCCATGGGGGAGAGGGGGGCTGTATCTAATGAACCCATAGGGTGTGAGGGGGGCTTATATAAAATATCCATGAGAGGGCTGTTTGTGATGATAAACTAGGGCAGTGATGGCAAACCTTTTAGCGGCCGAGTGCCCAAACTGCAACCCAAACCCCCCCCCTTATTTATCGCGAGGTGCCAACCAAAAATTAAAGCAGTAATTTAGTGCTCCCTGTTCAACAACTTTCATTCATATTGGCCTCTTGAGGACATCAACACAGTAGAAAGATGGAACATTTTCATCATTTTAGCTTCTTTCCAGTGTCCCTCTGTACACAGAGAATCGTGGGGCCAGCAGGAGGTTCTCCAATACTAATCCAATGATAATTCGAACGTGTCTACTCATTCTCCCTCTACCTACAGTCCCAAGTAGTGAAGTAAGTATGAAAATATGACTGAAAGCAGCATCTTTTAAGTTGCTTGGAACTGCAGGAAGATTCTTTGAGTCCTGTCTGATGTGCTTGGACGATGGCCTGGGTGCCCACAGAAAGGGCTCTGAGTGCCGCCTCTGGCACCCGTGCCATGGGTTCGCCACCGCTGAACTAGGGAATATTTTAGGGAACAGGACACTTAAGTTTCTGTATTTTGAATACTGCCATGTGAATTCACTGCAAAGGGGCCCACTGAGGCTCTGTCATCCAGGGGCTACTGAAACCTGAAGCCGACCCTGGTGAGAACAAAGGACATTTTAATATTTTATTATACTTTTCATTCTTTATATGTTTGCCTCATAACACTGCCAAAATCTGCGAATAACTCTAGCCTTAATTTCTAGTTCAGTACTTGAGAGATGTTCAGCACATAGTTTGGTTTCTCTGCGATTCTAAGCCACTCATATAACATTCAGTGTACTTTATCTGACAGGCTTCAGAATACATGTACAGTATTAAATGACAGTAGTTGACAGAAGTTCTATTTTTTACTTACTCTCATATTTTCCTGTCAGAGCTGCGCTCAGCTGCAAGGGCACTACAGAAATAAGGAAACTTCTGGGTTTGAGCTAAGCAGAGCTGCTCCAAGCAATGCTCTGAGCCAATGTGCTCAACCATGTTTGCTCAACATTTAGGCCTTGGGTGCATGAACCTAAGGGGATTTGACAGCGAGTTCTAGAAGGCACTGAAGTGCATATCTTAGACTAATGTGAGCGCAAGTAAGCATTTACCAAGCATCTGAATGGTACCAATTAGGTTCCATAGTTGCAAATGTAGGCCACTGGATTATGGATGGAAAAAAATTAGACAGCCTATGTATTTAAATTGTTATATTTTAATATGTTTCATAAAACTACTTATATAACGATTAGCAATTTGGTTTCTCATTTAAATATTATCAAATAATACAGTATTTAAAATGTATTTCTCAGAAGAAAAGGATTAATAAGAAATGCAGCCACCCCTTCTATATTCCATACTATTGACAGTCTCACTGTTATATATATATATATATACACACACACACACACATGTATATAATGTCACTGCAACAATAACAGAAGACATTGGGCACATTTAATTACCCGGTCCCTCGGAGTTCCCGAAAGTGCATTGTACGACGACAATGCACTCTGCCATGATTCTCTAAGATCGTGCGCCCGATATCCTGCATGGGACACTTCCCTGCTCAGGTCCGACAGAGTTCACCATCTTCTTCCAGTTGTATGTAAGTGCATTGGATGCGACACAGTTTGAATGTTAAATCCCGTGGTCAGTTCGAATCAGTCGGATCGTCCGAGAGCACATCCCCATTTCTGTCGAATGAAAGCCGGTGCCGCTGTGCTGACACAATCCCCTTCTAAACACCTGTCACAGAGGAACAAATCCCTAAAACGTCGGGAAGTCCGACGGAAATGCGATCCGCGGACCCTTAGTAAATAAGCCCCATTATATAATGCCAGCACTGTTATGTTACTAAATTTCTAAATGAGACAATCAACCTGTTCAGGTCTGAAATTCTGTGGTGATTATCAAACTGGATTTCTATTTTATTGTTATAGGGTTTGAAATGCCCAGCTTCTTTTCACACGGCCATTTAGCGTAAATTGTAGCATTTCACATTTCCTTCTATAACTTTCAGCAAATAATTGACATGTTTTGTGTTAAGTTTGTGTAAAAGTGTTACATTTGTTATAAATACAATATACTTTATGTATCAATTTCTCATAGTTTTCTAGATCTCTGCTTGCTGTCATTTTATAGGAGGCTTCATTGTTTATACCTGTGGATAGAAATCTGTCATGTGTTTTTCACGTTAGTGGTATATTTTGTTTGATGTTTTGCATTTATTTCTAAAAAAAACAAAAAATTTTGCCATTTTCAAAATTCTAAATTATCTCCTTTTAAGGGAGACAATTTTACCACCCAAATTGGTTACTAACCAACATTCGTTTGCTTCATGTTTTCACAATTTTTAAAAATGTTGTTTTATATTATTTCGGTATTTTCAAATATAAATCGGGACTAGAAAAACATAATTTTTGTAATTAATTTATGACTTTTTTTGGTATTCACCATATAACATAATCTACCATATATAGGCTAGTATAAGCCGAGGGACCTACTTTTGCCACCAAAACCTGTGAAAACATATTGACTCGAGTATAAGCCTAGGGTCAAAAATGCAGCAACTAGTTTAATGTCCAGCAGAGCCCCCCTTTAAAAAGAAATTTCAAGCAGAGCCCCCATTTAAAGAAATGTCAAGCAGAGATCCCCTTTAAGGAAATGTTTAGGAAAGACCCCCTTCATAAAAAAATGTTCAGCAGTGCCCCTCTTTACAGAAATGTAAACCAGTGTTCTGCTTTACAGAAATGTCCAGCAGTGCCCCGCTCTACAGAAATGTCCAGCAGTGCCCCCTTTATAGAAATGTCCACCACTGCCCCCTTTCATGATAAAATAATAAACTTCCCCTATTTCTTTAGAAGAGTTAGCGGAAGTTATTAAGGCACTTCCTGCTGGTAAATCCCCGGGGCCAGATGGGCTTACTTATTTGTACTATAAAGTTTATCTAGATGATCTAGCCCCTTCCATGTTAACATTGTTTAATGCTTTCTTAGAGGGTTCCTCCCCTATACGCGACACTCTATCATCGTATATTTCATTAATTCCTAAACCAGGGAAGGACCCAACTGATTGCGGCAACTATAGACCTATTGCACTGCTCAACTCTGACCTGAAGATTTTTACCCGCATCCTGGCTAACAGGCTTAATGCATGGCTCCCACAACTAATTAGTAAAGATCAAGTTGGCTTTGTCCCTTGGAGACAGGGATCAGATAATACAAGACGTACCATTGACTTGATTGATGTGATAAATGCAGAGTCTAGATCTGCGTTGCTTCTTAGCCTGGATGCGGAGAAAGCATTTGACAGGTTAGATTGGTCGTTTATATTCGCCACATTGAAGGCTTATGGTATAACGGGGAACTTTTTGAGAGCAATACATGGGTTATATAGTGTCCCCACTGCAGTTGTCCGCTTCCCTCATGCAATGTCAGACCCGATTATTATACACAATGGCACTAGGCAGGGGTGCCCCCTTTCTCCATTAATATTCACCCAGTGTATAGAGCCCCTAGCAGCGAAAGTTAGGCTTAAAGGGGTATTCTCATATGGGCATTTACATTTAATTTAATTCATTTGCCATTTGTAAACATTTCTTTAATTGGATGTTATTAAAAAAAATGTTCCTGTGTGAAGATAATTTCTCATAAATGTAGCAGTTTTGTTCCTCGGATACGACCACGTCAGATTTTGGCAGCAGTGGTCAGACTTGCGCTATTGAGCCCTGTCTGACCTCCTGGATTCAGCAATCATTACCACAGGACGGCTGTGGGACATTTCAGTAACCCCCGGACATTTCATATACAAAAACCTTTTGTTCCTTTCTACAATCCCTCCAGCAGTGGTGGCCGTAACCGAGGAAGCCATCTCGTTTCTAAGGGACAAAACCACTACATTTATGAGAAATTATCTTCACTCAAGAACATTTTTTTAAATAACAACTTATTGAAAAAATGTTTATATATGGCAGATTAATGAAAACAGAATGTGAATGCCCAGACGAGAATACCCCTTTAATGCAGATATACGAGGAGTACTGGTAAGAGACAAGGAGTTCAAAATATCACTATTCGCTGACGATGTGTTATTGACTATAACATCCCCTCATACCTCCCTCCCGATACTGCATGCGATTATTCAGGAATATGGTAGACTAGCTGGGTATAAGGTGAATACGACAAAAACAGAAGCTCTGCCCCTAAACATTTCCCCCACGGAACTGTCCCTACTACAACAAAACTACCAATTTCAAGACGAACTACCAAGACGAACTCCCTGAAATATTTGGGGGTACAACTAACAACTTCCTACTCCTCGTTGTATGGTGCAAACTATCCACCCCTATTTAAGGACTTACGGGCTTTGCTAGCTAGGTGGAAAGGACATCATATTTCCCTGCTTGGTCGAATAGCTGCAGTAAAGATGACATGGATTCAGAAGCTCTTATATTACTTTAGGACTCTGCCGGTTAAAGTGCCGCAGAAAGAACTTAAGGCTCTACAAGGAGCTATCTTTAATTTTATTTGGGATAATAGACGACACAGAATGCCTAAATCGGTCATGCTTGCTCCCAAGGCCCGGGGAGGTCTAGCGGTCCCACATATTGTAAACTATTACTGGGCAACACAACTACAATATTTACCCTATTGGACAGCCTCAGCAGCGTACACCAAGTGGGTTGAGATCGAGAAGCTCTGGCTGGCTCCTGTACACCCAAATTCCTTCTTGTGGGGGCCTAACCCACCCCAACCAGCTCACCGGCTATTGGGTCCCATAGTTTTTACACTGTCCGCATGGCAAATATGCCAAAAAAGGTTCAACCTTACCTCCGAGTGTTCCCCAATGATGTCAATTCTATATAACCCTGCCATACCAGACAGCTTGACGACTCACATGGTGAGACAATGGTGTAAAGCTGGTTTGTTTCACTTGGCGGACTTGGTTGATCCTTATACCCTAGAGTTAAGACAGTTCGAATACCTCGCAAATGAGCGAAATTTACCTAGAAACGAATGGTATCACTATATGCAAATAAGACACTACGTCACCAATCATTATGGTTCAGCGTAAGTGTCTAGGCCCTCTGAATTTGAGCAACTGTGCAAGAGAGGCACCTCTTTTAGAGGATTGATATCAGATATTTATTAGATTTTGATATCCCCCTCGGGGGAACCCCCCTTTACCCATAAATACATGACTAAATGGGAGACGGACATTGGGCGAACTATTTCTCCAGCCCTCTGGCAGATAATTTGGAGTAGAGTGGCTAAGTCATCTATTTGCACAGCCTATAAGGAAACACAATATAAACTATTAATGCACAGGTACCATACCCCAGCACTATTACATGCATTAAACCCAACAATTCCGGCTACGTGCTGGAGGTGCCAAGCTGGTATAGGGACGCTTTATCACATCTTTTGGTCCTGCCCCCTCATTGTGCCATACTGGCAGTATGTAATGGAACTGTTGGGAAAATTGTTTAGCTCCAATGTCCCGTTAGACCCATTGACGTACCTTCTTAATGTGACCTCAGAGTCTGTTCCATTTCCTCTTGTATCTAATGTCCTGTCCACCGTAGTCTTGTTCTTTATGTTTTGTTACCAAGTTATATATGGTTAATACATAGTTTTATTTTCTTACTTTGCTAGTTTTATATGAAGGCCCGGCGATAGTTAGATGTGGCTGGGCAACCCAAAGAAGCTCAGAAGCGAGATTGTATATAAGGGTGGATCTAATATTGAATTCTGGGAAGTGCATGTAGCTTCACTTGGATGTAACGTGGAACTATACCGCATAGAGATGTAACATCATATTTTGTTCTACCAATGAGAACCTTAACGGGTACTTTGTGTATCTTCTACACATCTTGCAACTGTGATGGCTAATGTACACAAAAAGAATGTCCTATGTACTAGTACGCTTATTGTTATGTTGTAATAGATGAAACTACAAAAAAAAAATTTTTTAATAAAAATGAAAGTTTAAAAAAAAATAATAATAAACTTGGTACTCAACTCCAGCGCCATGAGGCAAGTTGAGCCTCTTGCCTGATGCAGCACCACCTGCAGCAATGTGGGAAGTGGGGGTGGGGGGACAGTTACCTGCTACAAAGCAGGATCGGACACTCAAAAATAGCGTCTCTTTATATCTGATGTCAGCAAGGATGGGAGACACTAGTGGATAACCCACTAAAAAATTAACCTGATATTCTGTATTACTACTGGATAGGTCAAACTAAGGTGCCATTGTATAGCTAGCCTTAAGCAGCAGAAAGTTAAGCTGCAGCCCTGGCGATACCATATTTCTTTATTTTTGTTTTAAGTTTTACAAATTTTGTAGAGTAGAAATTAATTTGGGGAAAATAATTTTTGAATCACAGTTAATTTTAATATTAAAAATATTATTATTTAATATATTATTTTAAATATTTTTTATTTTTTTTTATTTGTCCCACTATGGACCATGAACAAACAATTGTATGATTGCTTGTTCATTATAATACCCTGCAATACTGATGTATTGCTGAGTATTACAACTGCAATTGCAAAGGCTGACACAGTGCCGGTAAGGTCCTGGCGTCAATGGGGAGTGACACCATGCACACCTATATTTCATTGCCTGCGCTTCTCTATGGAAAGGGGAGGGGTGAGTAGCACTAATCCCTCTTCCTCAGCGCGCTGCCTACGGCTGGGCTAGCACACATTTGTCTGTATGGGGCCTTAGATCGTGTGATCAGTGCTTACCACACAATACAATGTTTTATGAGGGGAGATGCTCTTTAATGGGATTGCAATTCACTGGAAGAAAGGCTATATAAAAATAAGATTGGACCGTGAAAATATGCCAGCACAAAAGATGCTTTCTTTAAAGGCAGGGATGGATAAAACAATCTTTATTATACAGTGGGATTTAATTTTTTGGTACACAAGTTGGCAGCTGAGTAGTAGGAGCAGATGCCCCTTAAACAGCTATATGATGGGTTATCTTACAGGTTTGGTGACAGATGGTAATTGTACTAATTTGTAATATTCTCGAGGCAGATCTCTGGTAACTCAGTATTTCTGTTCCTTCATAAAAACCACCACCTTTTCATTTCATCATTCAGAGAACCCCCAAGAAAATAAATTATAACATCATAAACTGACTTTTTTATTTCCATCTGTTAAACATTACTTATTCTTAGTGGCATAAGAGGATTTCAGGTAGAAAGAAAAGCCCCAGGGCTGGCAGCCATTCTAATCAGGTGAAATGTTTCCTTTTGTGAGTGCAACAGAAATCCCATTTAATTCCTGGATATCGTTGTGCTATTCAATTTCCTAATTTACGACAGTGCTCTGATTTTTCCTGTCTGCAATGTGATTTATTCGCTGCAGCCAGGAAATATAATCCAAAGTGATGGAAGCGGTGGAAATTGTTTCTTTCAAATGTTTCCCTAATCCCAACCTGGAACAGTTTCAACATTACATCCAGCTGTCTGTAAGACCAAAGACAGCTAAAAATACAGCATACTGAGAATACACAGAAAAAATAGAGTGTCAGCATGAGATAGGGATCGGATGCTCAAATCACAGTGTGACCATTTCTAGCTAGAAATTTATGACTATATTATCAGATTATACTGCCACAAAATATTCAACATTGTGCCCAAGGCTGAGTGGCAGGTATATATCACTCTTCTAGCAGTAAGTGAGCTGCACCCTGTGCATTTATTATTAGGATTGTGTGTTTCCTTTGCTGCAGAGATCACAGTTGCCCAGAGGATTTTAGCTGTCATTACTCAAGCACATCTTAGAAAATGACAGTAGATAGGTAATTGCTATAGCTACAGCTGCTAATTCACCTCATTTCCAGTTACTTGTCTGATAAATTATTAACTCACATCTGTAATTGGCGTCATCTCTGCCTTCTCTTCTACCTAACCTGTATTTTTCAGAAAAAAAAACAAAATTGCCAAATACCATGACAGGTTGTCCTGTCATGTCTTGAAATTGTTCTATATACGTGCTGAAAATAATAAACAGCACATATTCACCCTCTATGTACAGGGGCCCGCTGTGATGTGATGACCACAGTCGAGAGCCTGCTACAGCAGCAGTTACAACCTGTATTAGGCACGCGAGGAGGAATGGGGTCGAGGTTGTACATCACTGAGGGAACGTACACTACATCATATTACATAACATCAATAAATTAACTTCACAATGTTCTTTAATGCCATTTTTTTCAACAATTTTAAGATGTAGTTTCATGTGGTCCACTTCCCACCTGTAAAAAAGCTATTTGTTCCTTGCCATCTTCTTTTGTTGCTTCCACGCTGTAAGAGAAAGCTGTGGCTAAATCATATCTACTCTGCTGTTCATTTGATGTGATGGCTTGGCAGGTACTAAAGGAAGGAAACAATATTCAGGGGAAGTGGTAAACCAAAGCAGCATTTGCTTATATCTCACCACAAACATCTGGAAGAAAGATTGAATTGCTTATATGCCTGGAGATACATTGTGTAGCTTTGCAGGATTCTTAATCCATGCAGTTGTGAGATCATAGAATAAACCCCAAGTGCATAGCAACTATTTGGCATGCAGGCTACAAATAGAAGCCTCAGAGTAGCATTAAATTGTGTTACCGCATTTTAACGCTTGTGGGAATTTAATTTTCCCATTGATGGTAGTTTTTTTTTTTATTTGTGTGTTACAATGACCCTTTACATGGATAAGTTATGCTGCATGAAATCTTCTAATTGTAGCCATTACAGTACAAGCCAGGTAGTTACATACTGTAATCTTCCAGCATGATGAATATATATACCTTTCTAATGTAATGTGTTTTTTCTCTCCCCAATTCCCACTGATAAGTGGATTAGGGAGTAAAAAAAAAGTCAGTGCAAAGAAGTGTGAAAAAAGCAGATACAAACAAAAATGAATAAGATGACTACAGTACAAAAATATTCATATATAATTAGGTAGCAGTGCTGCATCTCTAGTTGCAATCTATTGGGGTGCATTGAAATAAAATAATGTAATTATGGCTTCCAGGTTAAATTTCCTAGCATTTTACCCCTTTGAGAGTAAAATAGTAACTACTATTACTCAACCCCACCCTGGCTGAATAGTGCTTCTATATAAATTTCTGTGAATTTATGTTCATCTTAGCTAAACAGAGCTAAGCAAAGATTTTAATAATAATAATAATGTATTTATATAGCGCACACAGATTATGCAGCGCTGCACAGAGCTTGCCAAATCAGGCCCTGGGGCTCACAATTTAATCATCCTACCAGTATGTTTTTGGAGTGTGGGAGGAAACCCAAGGAAACACGGAGAGAACATATGAACTATTTGCAGATGTTGATCTGGATGGTACTTGAACCAAGGACTCCAAGGCTGCAAGGCTATAGTGCTAACCACTGAGCCACTGTGAAAGTCATTTTAATAGGAAGGAGAGGGCATGAAAGGAGTGAAGTAAGTGGAGCAGGAGGCATTTTCCTCTGAGAAGTTGTATAATAAGGTTTATCCTATTTACTTGTGAGTGAATAACTTGGCTAGCTTGCTTCATACATCCAGAATTGCTGATCTCCTGTGGTTCCAAGCACATAGTCCAATGTGAACAATGTTTTTTATTAGACATGTATCTGCATGTATATGTACTTGTATCTTTTCCGCCTTTAAAAACTGCAGACTTTCCCTGTTTTCAGCATGTTGTCCGCTGTATACACACTCAGCTTCTGTCTTTCATCCAGGTAGTTCATATGAGGTCATCTCTTCTCTCTCTCTCTCCTCACAGTCCATCCACACTGACATAGACAGGAAGAGGGGAAGGAGCAGGATATGTCTTAGTGCTCATTCACATGGCCACAATGGGGGCTGTGATCTGGACGCAGGAGTTGTAACCAGATTATGGCCCCCAAAGATTTCCATGGCTCCAGGTCGTGACATGGTGAGCACACAGTGCATCACCGCACCGTGTGTGATGATAGCAGCGCAGAGTCCCGTACTCCACCAGATATATGGCCACTCTTCTGCCTGTGGAGGAAGCAGAGGTGACGAGCGCTCACCCCACCTCTATCCCGCCTTGTGCCCACTTGAGATCCGGTCCGGGCAAGCACTCGGCTGTGTTTAAGAGCCCTTACTCCCGTTATAGGCTCCACCTATTCAACTGAGCTTGGCAATCGGGATTGGGGAAGAAGCAAGGAGGGTCTGCACCTAGTACAAAAGTTAGTTAGCTGACTTCTTTGTCATATGATGATCATTCAGGGATTATCCACAAGGCATAAAATTTGATGTATTGAAAAAACTGGCAGTAGTGAGCGGAGAAAGGTGACTGCAATACGCTCACTCTGGAGCGTATCACAGTATAGCATGGATAGCATTCTTATAATGGCTTTTTCACACTTTATTACAACCTCTGTTTCCTACCTATGTTACACAGGGTGCAAGGAGAGTTATAACACACAATAATATTGTAATGCAAATGCCTATAGAAAGCAGAAAGACATAAGACTGTAATGGGCTTCTGCAACCTGTCCTTAGTGAAAATGAGGTCCCTGGTGACTTTGTTCCCTTTAATAAATCTTGATTGAACTTAAAATGAGATTTATAACAGAGTGCGTTTACTTGAACTTGAGTTCCAGTGGAAACTAATATCACCAAAAAAGAGAAGAGAGGGATATGCCATAGACAATAAAATATATACTTTTATTAAATGTAATTAAAACAGACATTAACATTAAAAAATGAATGCATAGTGCACAGAGGCAGGTAAACAAAGTGTATGGGGAACGTACAAAGTATAAACATACATGTGCAATGTGTATACCTGCAATGGACGCCATGCTACCCAGCATCCACCCAACGTGTGTCTTGGTGTCCACACCTTTTCACCTGTTCACATCTGTGATATGTGATTCATTTGAGTGGCCAAGCTTTACCACTTGTATAGGAATGTACTCATTATTATCGTTTGCATTATTGCATATGCTATTGGTTGCGTTTTTGTAGGTTTTCTTAAGTGGAAACTAGCCTAAAATAATTTTGCTCCTTGAAACAGACACTATATGGAAAGGACTTTATCTACCTTGACAATCTATAGATACTTCTGTTATCAATCTCCACTATGAAGTTTAACTTCACAATAATCCAGCACAGACATGGCTAAGGTGCCCGCAGAGGAAGTATATAAGATTACAATGAGAACGGCACAATGTATTACTACATGACTATGGCATTAGTGCCATGTTATGGTGTTAAGGTAATCAGGGCACAGAAAATCTTTTTCCACCCCAGTGACAAATAAACAACTTTAAAAGAGCTTGAAGCATGAAACATCAGCAAGCATGTCTTGCTAAAAGCAAAGCACAGGAAAATTATCAATTTTTGAAAACAAGTACTCACAGTATTCAATGCCCAGCACAATGTCCCTAAAATAAACCCGAGCTTGCTCTTCTGAGAATGGGTTGTCACATGGCACCTCCATAACAGGTCTGTGTGCAGAAAACCTTGCATTAAAACCTACATTGAAAACATGAATTTAACTGCAAATGTCATTGAAAATTTTGAATGAGATATCAAAAAAGGCTATTTCAAGTCTATGATTATACAACTTTATTAACATTTGTAATATAAAAAATATAATAAAAAAAAATAATAAAAAGAAGATTCCATTTTAGCTGGTGTATCTTGTTTGTTTCTTCTTTACTTAAAGATTGTTTCCTATCTAACTTAAGATTGTTCCATATTCAGCTGAATATAGAGCATAAGGGGGCACATTTACTAATCATACCAAAGTTACAGTGCCTGGATCTATGAGTAAGTGTCCCTGTTTTATCAAGCCTGATTTAAATTTTTTAAATATCAAAATTATAGATTAAATGCCTCAATCTGTCCTAAATGTTTGTCTAGTACATCATCTTACAGTAGATTATATCAAAATGTATCTGACTCAAACTGAAAATACGAAACTTTTTGGGAGATCCTGATAATACCCATTTTCTATTGCCAACTTAACCGTCTTTAACCGGTTCTGAGCCCTCTCCATACCCGGTAACTCTTTGCTGCATATTGCAGCAAAGACTTACCGGTAACACCCTCGATCGGTGCGTTACCATGACAGACTCAAGTCTTCGGAAGACACAAGGCTGTCTCGTTTTAACCCTTTCATTACAATGTAGTATGCCATACTATTGTAGTATGGCAGTGTATGATAGGATTGATGAGACAACCTAGGGTTAAAGTATCACTCTTCCCTAGAACTGATATAAATAAACGCTTCCGAAAATCCCCAATCAATCAAAATATAATAACTTTTTTTTACTGCATTTAACCCCGTAACAGTTAATAGCGCCCAAAGTCGAAAATGGCACTTTTTTGAAAAAATCTCTAAAAAGTGAACAAAAGGTCATACAGTCCTAAAAATGATATAATTGAAAACATCATAAAAATTCACAAAAATTACACCACCCACAGCTCCATACAATGAAGAATGAAAAAGTTATTTGCGCCAGAAGTTGGCAAAATTAAAAAAAAAAAAAAAAAAAAATTTGTACAAGAGGTTTTAATTTTTGTAAATGTATGAAAACATTATAAAACCTATACAAATTTGCCCGTATCCCCATAATCGTATCGACCCAAGGAATAAAGTAGACATGTAATTTGGGGCGCATAGTAAAAGCCGTAAAATCCAAGCCCACAAGAAAACGGCGCAAATGCATTTAAGGACTGCATTTGGTCCTTAACCGGTTAGAAATCTTATTTACAGCATAGAATTAAGCAATTCTTGCGCAAATGCTGACTTACAGTGTTAGCGGATACTAGTGTGCAGTACGCACCCATCAAAAGTATGACTCCATTAAGGTTGTGACAAACTAGAGGATCCCACCACCGTGTGACCCACAACTTCAGGGTCGCCGGAATATCAAGCTATCCACAACGGGTACACATCACAGTTGATGTTCGCTGCACACCTTGTATTGGTTGTATATATTTAATTTATACAGTTATTCAATCTACAAACTTTTATATACTTTCCATAACTATCGGTCTTAACCATTATGCTTACTCCGCTATTATGTCACAACAAACCAGAGGACTTTTAACTTGAAGGTTTTTATTGTACAGGTACATAAATTTGAAAATTTATTATTGGAATTGAAAATAAATGTATATATTCTTTTTTGGAAAACCTTGTCCATATAACCTTAGTTAGCGCTGATTTCCTTTTATTTATTTAAAGAAAACATTTATACAAATAATAGACCAAGATAAATATCCAAAAAGGGCAGCTGCAGTGCTACAGGTGAAATGGGTTGTATGGGATCAGGGTTTTTTTTAATACTGGTCTTAAGTGGTATAAAAATATCAATCTCAGTGGTTATTTCACATTGACAGCCATGCGCCTGCCCCAGCCTGGTAGTAAGGCTGTAAATGGTACACGCTGTTGGTGCTGTATTAAACAGAGGCAGGTCTATATATCTGCATGCAGATAATTGTTAAAATTATTAAATATGCAAAAGACAAAAACACAGACATTAATCAATAATGTACATACCCTTTGCGCAGAAGGTCAAATACTGCAAAGAAAAATAAGTAGTGAATAATGCATTAATAGATTTCATAAACCAAAAAAAGTATAAAAAAAATGAACAAATGTTTTTAAAAATGTCTCATTAAAATGCACTTTTAAAGACGATTGCCTCCATTTCAATTGAATATTTTAAAGTTCTGAGGTGAATTATCAATCAAGAGAGTAGCGATTGAATGACAGCAAACACAAATCCTAAAACTAGCGATAAATTTACTGAAAATGGGATTTTAAAAAAAAACTGAATTAAAGATCATTTGCTGATCAAATTAACATTATTAAGAGGTGTACACCATTATTTTAGCTTACATTTTTGGATAACTAAGGATTTTTAATAACTAATGTCTCAAAAAATGTAATGCATTATTGTGATATGCTATTAAAACTAAAATTCAAACCACAGCCACATAATTTTCACATCTGCTGCTTTTGGTGGGAAATATTATTGTATGTTTTGGGTAGAAATGTTGTCTCGGCGTTATACATATAAAATATGTTCCACAAAATAGTGGCATACAGTGTTAAAAATGTTTTCTAGTTTATTTAACCTCTGTTCTCCTGAAATGCTCTGCTTCTGATCTACTGTAGAGGGAGTAGAAAACCACAACAAATGTTTTGCAATCACAATGTAAGCTTTGTCAGTTGTTTACATTGTAAAGATATCCACACAAGGTGGTTGAGTTAAAGCAGCATTCTGGTATTGTGGAGTTTTGTAATAGCTGTGGTTGTGAGGCCATTGTTCTCCAGAACAGAGGTTTCCATTCCCTCCAGCAGCATTACTGCTTGTTTGATGAAGTTGCATTAGCGCACTGCCCATGCGTGCTGCAGTTCCACTGGTTTGCAATACACAAGATTGAATTAATCACCAGACATCAACCATCTTGAAGTATTTATAGAAGTGTTTATAATATACATACAAAACAAACCAGAAAATATATGCTTCATTAAAATATTATAGCTCCAGAAAAAAAAATTGCAAAACCCTGGGTCCTGGTTATTGTGGGTTTCTTGAAACTAGGAATTAGAATTATGACATTGGAGTGGTATCGATTGATCCTGGACTTTCTTCTAGCCAGATTGGAGTGGCAGAAGTGACCCGCTTGATCTGCATCTTTTTAATGACATTTTGAGGAGTAGAGCACCGACTACTTGTATCTAACTTGTATTTTCCTGTGGATTTGTTGTGGGGCTCGCTCTTTTGGACTGCTGCTCCTTTGTTGGATATATACTTTGAGGATGTTTTTTTTTTTTAATAACTTTTCAACTCTAATGACCCGTGTCTTATAAATCTTGCAATTTTACACTTCAGTGCAGTAGAAATGGTATTTTATGGAATGGCCTCCAGAAGCGACAATGATAAACATCTCTGTAAAAGGTTGCAGTGACCTGTAAGCTTTACATGTAATGGAGAGTAAGGCCACGATAAATGAGAATGGTTAAGTAATGCTTGCTGATATTAAAAACCCTCATCTGAAATAATAGTACAAATTGATGTTTTCAGTGCATACAATCTCACTATATATTTGCTTCGGCTGGCAATCTAACTTTACAACAAATAGTTTTTTATCACTATTATTTGACATGTAGGACATAGAGACAAAAATAACTGTAAAACAAATATCACAACTTTGTATTGGTTCCTAAAATTTATAGGAAGTGCATTTTATATTGTACTGTATTTCTACATTGCACAAGGTGTACACCATGTAGCATTCTCATATTTAGGACACAGTTTATAAGGAAAACAAAAACCACCATTCTCTGTTAATCTAATGGGAGCTGTCCAGTGTGCTGAAAATTTATTTCAAAGATAAACTACTTACGGTACTTCCTGACCCTGTCTGTAGTACCACTGGCTTGACTGTATTTTGGATACCTCTTGTAACTGAGCATTCTATATTTTCTGTAATTGATACAGGAGTGCAAAAAAGAGGAAGAGCCAAATGGGTGCGCTTGTAACCAAAAATGAAATAAGATCTCCAGATGTGACGGAATTCACACTATTTATTGATATAACATAAAAATCCAGTGGTTACACGTTTCGGGGAAACCCCTTCGTCAGACCAAAAGTGTGGACACTGAGTTCCTGCTCGGGCGGTCAGCGGTGGTTACCGGTTCTTTGGAGAGCGTAGGAGTAGCTGCAGTAACCAAGGTTTATAATTAAGAAACCTTTTCCCTCGGAATAGATAACTTTACCGCTTACTAACAAGTGGTCACCAGGTGAGTACCCACCTTCTCACCTTAATCGATACCGACCTATCCCTACGTTATTACGCGAGGCGCCGTCCTCTTCCGTTGTTGTTTTTGTTTTCTTTCTTCTATATTTTCTGTAATGTCACTAGCCACAACATTCCACATGTAAATTCATCTAATTTACAGATTGTGAATTCTATTATCATAATACAACTTTCACACAGTGACTCACTGGCTGCAATGAAATGACAATGCCTAACATCCTGAAAGCAATGAACTGTAGCTTCAAGTCAACTGGATAGTCACGTGTTGCAGACAACTCAAAAGTATGTGTCAGTTCATTTATACTACATATTACTTCAAAGTTAACAACCTTACCCATGTAAAGATTATCTTCTGCTGGGTCATCCAACACCTGTTTCATTAAATAAAAATTAGTGAGTTAGTAAAGGAACTCTAGCACTTTATATTCTAATTACAAAAGGAATCTCACTAGTTTTGTAATTAACACAAACCATAACATTTTGCATATGATATCTTGAAGAGAATTGTTAAGACCACAACTTCATTGTTATTCTTTTGCAGTAGGTTTGCACAATGTTTTTTTACAGTGGATTTTTCTACTTTGGATCCATCACCAATAATTATTTTTTACCACATCATGGTTCAAAATCCCTCCCACCCAAAAAATATGTGTGAACCTACCACTATGATAAGATATTAGATCACTAATATGCTGTTCATACCTTCTACAATAACATTTATTTTTAAGTGTATGGAGCTAAAAAAAAGTTTTGCCTGTCAAACATGGTGGCTGACATTGAAATTCTAAGATCAGTGTACAAAAGTTTTGATGTAAAAACTTACCTCAACTAGTCTGACAATATTAATATGGTCCAACTTTTTCAAAATTGCTATCTCTTGATAAACCCTGTCCAATGGAGCCATTGGTTTTGCTTGTTCTCCTGATGCAGTTTTTGAACCCCTTGGGGGTGGTCGACCTTTTAAAATAAAAATAAAAAAACTGTTAAAAGGTTGAGTAAAGAACAGGTTTGTGATATAAAAACTGGCATAAAAAAGACAATAGGAAAGTTCTTTATGGCTGCCTTTTGCATCATGTTTAGTCTATCTAGAATGTCAGAAAAGCAAAGAAAATCTTGTGTAAATAAAAATCTTGCTTATATAAAATATAAAATGCATACACATCATTACATTTTTAACCACCTAACTGCAGGAGTAAAGTAAATATAATAGACTATGCCAGGACTTTCTGTAATGTGAATATAAATTAAGGTCCATGCAAGAAATTCACACAGAGAATATGGATGCTTGTATACCAAGAATATATTATTACATTGATGCGCCAAATTAATAGAACAAAAGAACAGGAGTAAACCAAGATAAAGGATGTATTATTTTGAAATTAATTTAAAAACAGTTATAGGATACATGGAATTCATCCCTTTAAATCAGGAGTGTTCTAAAAGAAGCTTGCAGGCTTGTGTAATTTATAGAGAGACCCCTCTGGTTATGTAGAGACTGTGGACAATTGTTTGTTATATATAGTAGTAAGACAGGATTCTGTTATTTTAACACATACAGTAGCTGAATTTTTATTCTCATCTTTAATTATGGTCATGTCGTAAGGGTGTCTATTAGTATGCCCATTACTAAGTGTGGCATTCAGGAAAGCGGCTGCAAAGGTACATAGGTGAAGAGCTATGCAGGGTGCAATTGGTCCTTGAAAAGCAAGTGTTAGAGAGGTTGTGAAACTTGCAGCCTTGTATCCGGAAGAATATGTCACTTGTGCCGGCTTAAGAGTGTGTACAGCAGATGAAAGCTGAAAGAAGTAGATGGCTGCTGGCTCGGCTTCGTGGGAGCGAGGCATTGTGAGTAAATGTTTTTTTTTCCCTCACAGTGGGACAGGGGGGGCCGTGGCTGCTTGGGGCACAGTGACTGCTCAGGAGAAGTGTGGCTAGGTATGGCAGTGTTACTTCTGGTGGGGGAAGGGAAGTGCAGCTACTGAAGTCACTGTGACAACTGAGGGGCATTGGGTACTGGAGTACATACTGGAAACAGGATAGAGGCTAACTTTCTGAGCATGGAGGTCTCAGTGATGGGACCTCTGTTCTCATGATCCATGGGGGTCCCATCACTGAGCTCTGCAATGTGGGGAGTGATAAATAGAAACACTACTGCTAAATATATTAGCATTTGTACACACCAGGTAAAGCTAATATGGGGGTGTGTGGGCTAGTTGTCGATGAGGTAAGCAGTAAGGTGCCAGAGCTCCCCTTTTCTAATCCTGGTTGGTGGTGGAAGGGCACAGGTTCCGAGGGAGTATTTGTAGCAGCGGTTCCCGAGTCTAGATGACCAGGAACCGAAGGCAGATGTGGGCAGAGAAGCAGGGAGAGCAGACCTCCCCAGATGGCACCCAACAGTCAGCTGAGAGCAGAGAAAGGCTTTGCCCAAACGGCAGCAGAAGCTGGTGGTCAGACTGGGATGGATGGATCCTGCAGCAAGCACACTCCAGTAAGTCCCCGGACTCCAGGTTTTTGTTCTGGGGTAATCCCTGTCAGGAGGGGAAGACATGGTCGAGGATGAGGGGGAAAAGGCTGGAGCCCAGGCAGAGGAGTCTTGTGGATAGTCTGAAAGAGGACATTTTATTCATGCGCCAGGAAGTGGAAGGGTGCTTCCCCCTTTTGCGACAAGAGTTGTGTGACCAGTCACAAGCAGTATTTTGTTGGCTTTGTAGGTAAAGACTGACGATCTAGAGAACCGACTACACTGGAACAATGTGTGAATAGTCAGTGTTCTGAAGAAAGTGGAAGTGCCGAACTCGGATTAATATTTTGAAAAGTGGCTCCTGGAAACGTATGTGTGAGACAACCTTACTTCTATTGTTTGCAGTTTAGAGGGCACACTGGGTGCCAATGAGCGTGGCGCCGCCGGGTTGATAACCACGCCCGTGCTTGTCAAGCTGTTGAGAATTGTCAAATATACAGATGAGACTGTATAATAGTGGTAGCATATATCCACCACCGTACTCTAGTGTCTCTCTTGAAGAGACATTTGGAAAGGATGGTGACTGATAGATATGGACAGACTTTCTTTGGATGGGCGTGGGGCCTGCATGATTTATGGCGTGAGTGCAATGAGGTTGTACGTCAGTACTCGTGTGTCTTCTACATATGGCTCTTTATCCTGAATAGATATGATGCTTGGATCTAACAGGATGATACATACCTACAGTGATAGTTATTGCCCATTTGCCAAGAATGATATCGGATCACTCTAAACTCTTACAGTGAACTAGGGGGGGGGGGGGACTCTTACTTCCCGACCCTATTGACAAGCCTCTAACTCTGAAGAGACCCATCCAGGCCGAAACTGCTGTCTACAGTTGAGAATCTGTTCCTTTTTGAATAGATATACTGGTTTGGTTTTAATCCTGCATCATGTCATAAGGTTTTCTGAAGCTCATGCGTGAGTCAAGGGAGCTGCTGTACGAGGTAGCTAATAGAGGCATGGTTTTCCTTATTTGCATGTTTTCTAAGAATCCCCTAGTGAGGAGTCCATGCCTATAAGTCTCCATGGCCTTAATTGTCAGTATGCGTAAGGAGAACTCTTATTTCCCGACCCCAGTCAAAAGCCTCTCACTTAGCCAAACCAGTTCTCTACGGTGTAAACAGGTCGAAACAGTGCCGTCCACAGTTAGGAATCTGTTCCTTCTGGAATAGATATACGGGTTCAGTTTTAATCCTGCATAATGTCATAAGACCTCCTGAAGGTCATGCTTGATGTCAAGGGAGCTGCATTATTTGCATGTTTTCAAAGAATCTCCTAGTGGAGCGTCCATAAGTCACCACACGCAGATTGTTTGGAATCTGCAGTCAAAGGTATGGACACAGAGGAATGTCATATTAGAGATGGGATGCTGGAGAGAGTGTGTGTAGAAGTGCAGAAGCAGCTTAATGCACACTTGATGGAACAGGCAGACAGTAAACATATGTTCTTAAAAGAGCAGTACTACGTGGAGTGGGAGAATATGGGGATAATATTGGCCAGGATGACACAGGCCCAGAAGGAGCATTCCTTTGTTTACAGTTTGAAAGCTGTAGGAGGCCACTTAGTTTCAACTACTAGGGGGGTGTCTGAAGTATTTGAGGTTTTCTATAAGCAATTGTATGCTACTAGGGCTGAATACACAGAGGCCCAGCTAGAGGTCTTGGGAAGGGGCGGGGAGGCGGAGTTGTTATGCCCTTACTGGGATCAGAGGCGAGAGAACTATTGGAGGCTCCTATCTCCCTGGAGGAAAAGAAGTAGGTGTTGGGGGAATGGCTAATGAAAAGGCCCAGGGAATGGACGTTTGGGGATATCCTTCTCCCGCTATGGTGGGAAACAGTGAAGGAAATTTTTGATAGGCGTAGTTTACCAGGCACTGGTGACTAATGTAACATGGCAGCATCACTGTATGTGTACATTACATTACAGATACACACACTCTACAGAAGATCAGCTCTGAGAGGACCCCCTCCCTAAAAGCCTTTTTTTTTTGTTCAGTTTTTGCCATATACTCGATGTAAGCTGCCACCTATGTGCAGACCACCCCTTTTCTTGTACAAAGAGGTCTGCTCAAAGAGGTTGCATTGTATATATACTGCGCTGTGTGTTAGAACTGATGGGGAGCCTGAGCTCTGCCTTTATTTGTGTATTCAGACTTTCATACATACAATTTTCTACTATATCCAAAACTTTTAAACACAAAACAGCACTACTACATCTCATTCCTGTTATGTAATTGGATGACCTGAAGCATGTGATCAGTCACATGCTTATGACGTTATGGCAGGTCCTGCAGCTGCTGAGAGATTTACTGATCCTGAGAGTGCATGTGCTAGTAACCTCTCCTCCCACCCTCTTCTCCTCTACTCCCTTTGGCTACAGAATCACATGGTAACTAATATACACAAAGACAGCCAGAGAGATGCCTGTTAGCTGAAAAACAGCTGCAGATATGAGTAATGAGTGTAGATGAGAGAATTGCTTATTTTGGCTTCGTGCAGAGCTAGGCAAAAGTTTTTATACTTCACAGTTACTCTTTAAAAGGAGAGGAGTTGTGATGCCCACTTGTAGTTAGGCATTTTGGCGATGTTAGAAGCGGGTATATTAGGTAGTAGGGCGAGATATCATCCGACATTGTCATTGATGCAGAAGGTGTAGGGGTTATACAAGCATTGTGGGATAATCCTTGTTTGGGAGAGGTGTACATGCTTGAAGATGTTAGGAGGTAGAGTCAAAGGGAACTCGGGTATCTACATCAGTTGTATGTAGCATTGACATTGAAATTGTTCAAGCTGTTAGAGGAGGAGTTTGAGATTCTCAGGCACATGTTTTTCCAATATTTGCAATTACAGCACTGTCTACAGACTCAGTTTGAGTCAGGAGAAGATACCATATCCACATTGGGAGTGATGATAGGAGTGGTCCAAGCCAAGACTATGAGAGGCCTTATTTCCTTACTGTACTGGTAGGTGTTAGCTAAAGTCCTAGGACAGTGATGGCGAACCTTTTAGAGACCAAGTGCCCAAACTGCAAACCAAAGTCTACGCTATCATTGCAGAGTGCCAACCGGCTATTGAGCCTATAATTACCGACAATCCCCCTCTATAAGGGACATATAATACTGCCACATGATGACCATTACCAGTACAAGATAAATACCACCACACTGATAATAACCAGACCACTAAAGAAAGTCCAACACCAGCAATTATATCACAAAGCAGGAGCAAGTACAGCAGGGATCACTACCCCCATCCAGTGAGGAACACTACCCCCATCCAGTGAGGAACACTACCCCCATCCAGTGAGGAACACTACCCCCATCCACTGAGGAGCACTACCCCCATCCACTGAGGAACACTACCCCCATCCACTGAGGAACACTACCCCCATCCAGTGAGGAACACTACCCCCATCCACTGAGGAGCACTACCCCCATCCAGTGAGGAGCACTACCCCCAACCAGTGAGGAGCACTACCCCCATCCAGTGAGGAACATAACCCTCAATCCAGTGAGGAGCACTACCCCCATCCAGTGAGGAGCACTACCCCCATCCAGTGAGGAACACTACCCCCATTCAGTGAGGAACACTACCCCCATTCAGTGAGGAACACTACCCCCATCCACTGAGGAACACTACCCCCATCCACTGAGGAACACTACCCCCATCCACTGAGGAACACTACCCCCATCCACTGAGGAACACTACCCCCATCCACTGAGGAACACTACCCCCATCCACTGAGGAACACTACCCCCATCCACTGAGGAACACTACCCCCATCCACTGAGGAACACTACCCCCATCCAGTGAGGAACACTACCCCCATCCAGTGAGGAACACTACCCCCATCCACTGAGGATCACTACCCCCATCCACTGAGGAACACTACCCCCATCCACTGAGGAACACTACCCCCATCCACTGAGGAACACTACCCCCATCCACTGAGGAACACTACCCCCATCCAGTGCACTGAATTACAAAGTTACATGGAATCAGGCAGGTGAATTTTCGATCAAATATCCCCATATGACAGCCGTCCGTGGCTCTCCCTTGGTCCTGAGCTCTGGGCACCTGTGCCATGCTGTCAGTGAGGGCAGTGTAGTGCACCCCAGGGTCACTGGCAGAATGGCACAGCAACAAGACAAGAGATCTGGGCCAAGGGCAGTATATGCCTGCTGCCTGTGACATATACACTGAGCAGCTCCTGCCTCCTCCTGTTACACTTATCTTTACAGGCTGCTGTAGGCTCCTGCAGTTCTGTCTCTCTCCTCGTGTTTCCGGGCTGCAGGGGAGGAGGGAGAGGGAGTAAGAGAGTGTAAGGCAGTACTAGTGAGCACAGAGCTGCTTACAGTGAGAGATATCACTGGAGCGCTCAGCGATCGGCAGCTTTTCCTGCTGGCCGAAGAATCATTGATTTAAGATATAGACGGCAGGGGAGATGGTGCGCGTGCCCCTGGAGAGAGCTCTGCGTGCCCTCCGTGGCACGCGTGCCATAGGTTCGCCACCACTGTCCTAGGAGATCTGATGGTGGAGATACGTTGTAAACAGGAAGTGGATATAGGTGCATTGCTGCATGATGAGTGGGAGGAGGTAACTGAGTCTTCTAGTAAACAATCCTTGAATGAGGCACAGCTACAATCACAGCCGTTTCTGCTCCATAGGGTCTATCATACTCCCATCATGATGTGGAAAATGGGGATTCGTAGCGGTGCTAGCTGTCCACAATGTTTGTCTGATAGGGTGGATATTATTCACATGTTCTGGACATGCCCATAGCTTCAAGAGCTGTGGGATAGGGTTGGAAGGTTGAATGACAGAACGTTTGGAGTGGGAGTGCTGATCCAAAAGGGGTGTGTAGGGAATCTGAATGCCTTTAGGGCAGAAAAACTTGCAGTAGCGAAGACACTATATCAGGTCCATAAAGCCATTGCTAGGCATTGGTTGGATGCTGACCCACCCAGCCTAATGGAGATTAAAAGAATGGTGAATTCTACTCTCCTAATGGAATTGGGAGTGTATACAAAAGTTGGGAGGGGAGGGGACTGTCTTTGTAATGCATGCATTATATCTGATTTTAAAAAAATGATGCTGAGTGACATACCCATACATCCCGCTCAATGACTTAGTGAGCAGAACCATATTAATTCATGCCAAGCTACAATTTTAATATGCATACAGCCAAATAAAAAGAATCCAGAGCGAAAATTAGAAAAGTCAGTATATGAATTAAATAGGAAGCAATCAAATAAATCAACAGAATTTTGCCTGGTCAAACATCCCCCATTTCCATATCCATTTTTCATGTGCATTTTTGTGTGCAGATTCTCGATTGCTTCTTCCATTGCTATAGCCACAAATAACCATGATCTAATAGCAGTGTTGTACATACAGGGAATATGAAGGCATCAAAAGCTGAATGCTTAATTTATATTGGTTTTGGTATTCATGATAACTTAATCAAATTATGTAATTTAAAATACATACGTGGGAAACCATATTGCTTCAACAATCGCTTCTTCGACAATACCTTCATAGCCTAAGAAAAAAGGAAAGACTGGTAAATAATGAAAATATATATTGCAAGAATAATACTTTAGACTATCCTTGTATCAAAAAATTAATGCCATACAGAATATTTGAAAACTGTATCCATGATGACTACACTGCAGCCCAGTAATCCTCTTAAACCTTGTACACTAAAAAAAAGACCCTGGTTATTATATCCGGACATACTGGAAAACATGTGCATTCTTACAAAAAATGAAAGAGTATGTTAAAACTTTTAAAATCAATAATACTTGGGAGAAAAATAAAATACTGCATTCAGGGCTCAAACAAAACTACTAGATCATATGCATTTAAGTTTTTAATGTTAATTTACCAAATAGGACTCAAGGCTTCCTCCATCAGTCTCCGGCAGCCAAGGAGTTGCTGAACTCAGCAACACATCCCTGGCCACCTGGGAATATAGGAGGAGGAGGTGTGAACAGGGTTAAACTACATGTGGAATGCCTGCTCCTGGCCCAACGATTCTTCTTGTATGGGACTTTCTTTAAACTGTATTGGTGGCTTCATGACTAGAGATGAGCGAGCACTAAAATGCTCGGGTACTCGTTATTCGAGACAAACTTTTCCCGATGCTCGAGTGCTCGTTTCGAGTAACGAGCCCCATTGAAGTCAATGGGAGACTCGAGCATTTTTCAAGGGGACCAAGGCTCTGCACAGGGAAGCTTGGCCAAACACCTGGGAACCTCAGAAAAGGATGGAAACACCACGGAAATGGACAGGAAACAGCAGGGGCAGCATGCATGGATGCCTCTGAGGCTGCTTAATCGCACCATTATGCCAAAATTATGGGCAACAGCATGGCCATGACAGAGTGACCGAATGAGGCTAGATAGCATCTAAAACATCCAATAATTGACCCTGACACTATAGGGGACGGCATGCAGAGGCAGCGGCAGCAGCGGCAGGCTAGAGAGTGTCATGGCAACATACCCTAAATGGACTCAGGCTTCAAACCAATGGGTGGCAGAGAGGAACCAAAGGAGGTGAGCAAGAAGCGCTCAAATAATATCGGTACATGATAAAAGTTTGCCAGTATATTTTGTGGATTACACAGCAGGGTGGCGACAAAGTTAACATGGAAGCCATGAAAACAATCCAAAATTCTGCCTGACACAGCTCGTTTGATAAGGGGACCATGTATGGAGGCAGTGAACTAGTAGTAGATTAAAGGTGCTGCAGTTAAAACTATGTTAGTTGGATCTTGGCGTGGAGCTGGCGCTCCGCTGCCAGGCGAGCTTTCGCCAATCCAAGCCCCTGTCTCTAGGCTACTCCCCAAACAGCACTTCTAAGAACCTTTTGTATAAGATCAAGTGTAGTAGCGTTCTTATAAGTTTGGGATATGGCGGGTGAGGGGAATGTAAACATCTGCGCAAGAAGCGCTGAAATAATATCCGTAAATGAAAAAAGTTTTCCAGTATATTTTGTGGCTTACACAGCACGGTGGCGACAAAGTTAACAAGTTTGATGTGGAATGCCCTGTAATAGCTCTTGGGCGGTGTGCCTTTTATCACCTAGGCTCAGCAGTTTGAGCACCGCCTGCTGTCGCTTAGCGACGGCACTGCTGCTGTGCCTAGAGCTACCGACTGATGGCGCCATGCCCACGGATGGTAATTCGGAGGAGGAGGAGGTGGAGGAGGGGTGGGAGGAGGAGGAGGCATAGTAGGCCTGAAACACCTGGACCGAGGTAGGCCCCGCAATCCTCTGCGTCGGCAGTATATGACCAGCCCCAGGGTCAGACTCGGTCCCAGCCTGCACCAAGTTAAGTGTAGTAGCGTTCTTATAAGTTTGGAATATGGCGGGTGAGGGGAATGTAAACAGATGCGCAAGAAGCGCTGAAATAATATCCGTAAATGGTAAAAGTTTGCCAGTATATTTTGAGGATTACACAGCAGGGTGGCGACAAAGTTAACAAGTTTGTTGTGGAAGCCATAAAAACAACCCAAAATTCTGCCTGACACAGCACGTTTGATAAGGCGGCCATGTATGGAGGCAGTGAACTAGTAGTAGATTAAAGGTGCTGCAGTTAAAACTATGTTAGTTGGTTCTTGGCATGGAGCTGGCGCTCCGCTGCCTGGCGAGCTTTCGCCAATCCAAGCCCCTGTCTCTAGGCTACTCCCCAAACAGCACTTCTAAGAACCTTTTGTATAAGATCAAGTGTAGTAGCGTTCTTATAAGTTTAGGATATGGCGGGTGAGGGGAATGTAAACAGATGCGCAAGAAGCGCTGAAATAATATCCGTAAATGGTAAAAGTTTGCCAGTGTATTTTGTGGATAACACAGCAGGGTGGCGACAAAGTTAACAACTTTGATGTGGAATCCATGAAAACAACCCAAATTTCTGCCTGACACACCTCGTTTGATAAAGGGACGATGTATGGAGGCAGCTATATGGACGACTTTTGGAGGTAGCAATGGAGACAACGTGTGGAGGCTGCTATGGAGACAATTCAATTTGGATAGTGCCTGTATGTGGCAGTCCAAAAAAGTTTTCAAACCAGAGGAGCAGGTAGGTGGCCCTGCATAAAAATGGAATAGATTGAGTGCCTGTATGTGGCAGTCCAAAAAAGTTTTCAAACCAGAGGAGCAGGTAGGTGGCCCTCCAGAAAAATTGAATAGATTGAGTGCCTGTATGTGGCACTCCCAAAAATTGTTTAAAACAGAGGATCGGGTCGGTGGCCCTCCATAAAAATTAAATGCATAAAGTACTATAGCTAGAGCCAGTGGGCCCTGTCAAAAAATAGCCAGTTTCCTCTGCTTTACTGTACAAAGAGGAGGAGGAGGAGGAAAATGAGGAGGAGGAGGAGTGGATAAATTATTCAGGTTGAGCTTCCTTCACCTGGTGGAGATTGGAAATTAGGAGAAATCCAGGCTTTATTCATCTTGATAAGCGTCAGCCTGTCAGTGCTGTCAGTCGACAGGCGTGTACGCTTATCGGTGATGATGCCACCAGCTGCACTGAAAACCCGCTCGGACAAGACGCTAGCGGCAGGGCAGGCAAGAACCTCCAAGGCGTACAGCGCCAGTTCGTGCCACATGTCCAGCTTTGAAACCCAGTAGTTGTAGGGAGCTGTGTGATCATTTAGGACGATGGTATGGTCAGCTACGTACTCCCTCACCATCTTTCTGTAAAGATCAGCCCTACTCTGCCGAGACTGGGGACAGGTGACAGTGTCTTGCTGGGGTGACATAAAGCTGGCAAAAGCCTTGTAAAGCGTACCCTTGCCAGTGCTGGACAAGCTGCCTGCTCGCCTACTCTCCCTCGCTACTTGTCCCGCAGAACTACGCACTCTGCCGCTAGCGCTGTCAGAAGGGAAATACTGTTTCAGCTTGTGCACCAGGGCCTGCTGGTATTCATGCATTCTCACACTCCTTTCCTCTCCAGGGATGAGAGTGGAAAGATTTTGCTTGTACCGTGGGTCCAGGAGAGTGAACACCCAGTAATCGGTGCTGGAATAAATTCTTTGAACGCAAGGGTCACGGGATAGGCAGCCTAGCATGAAATCTGCCATATGCGCCAGAGTACCAACGCGTAAGAATTCACTCCCCTCACTGGCCTGACTGTCCATTTCCTCCTCCTCCAACTCCTCCAACTCCTCTTCTTCTGCCCATACACGCTCAACAGTGAAGGAATCAACAATGGTCCCCTCTGGTGTCTTGCCAACATTCTCCTCCTCTTCCTCCTCATCCTCCTCCACCTCCACCTCCTCCGATATGCGCTGAGAAACAGACCTAAGGGTGCTTTGGCTATCAACAAGGGAATATTCTTCCCCCATCTCTTGTGAGGAGCGCAAAGCTTCCGACTTCATGCTGACCAGAGAGTTTTTCAACAGGCCAAGCAGCGGGATGGTGAGGCTGATGATGGCGGCATCGCCACTGACCATCTGTGTTGACTCCTCAAAGTTACTCAGCACCTGACAGATATCAGACATCCACGTCCACTCCTCATTGTAGACTTGAGGAAGCTGACTGACCTGACTACCAGTTCTGGTGGAAGTTGACATCTGGCAGTCTACAATCGCTCGGCGCTGCTGGTAAACTCTGGATAACATGGTCAGTGTTGAATTCCACCTCGTGGGCACGTCGCACAACAGTCGGTGAGCGGGCAGTTGGAGGCGGCGCTGCGCTGCCCTGAGAGTGGCAGCATCTGTGCTGGACTTCCTGAAATGCGCACAGATGCGGCGCACCTTCGTGAGCAAATCAGACAGATTGGGGTATGTCTTGAGGAAACGCTGAACTATCAGATTTAACACATGGGCCAGGCATGGCACATGTGTCAGTCTGCCGAGTTGCAGAGCCGCCACCAGGTTACGGCCGTTGTCACACACAACCATGCCTGGCTTCAGGTTCAGCGGTGCCAGCCACAGATCAGTCTGCGCCGTGATGCCCTGCAATAGTTCTTGGGCGGTGTGCCTTTTATCGCCTAGGCTCAGCAGTTTGAGCACCGCCTGCTGTCGCTTAGCGACGGCACTGCTGCTGTGCCTAGAGCTACCGACTGATGGCGCCATGCCCACGGATGGTCGTTCGGAGGAGGAGGTGGAGGAGGGGTGGGAGGAGGAGGAGGCATAGTAGGCCTGAAACACCTGGACCGAGGTAGGCCCCGCAATCCTCGGCGTCGGCAGTATATGACTCGGTCCCAGCCTCCACCAAGTTAACCCAATGTGCCGTCAGCGATATATAGTGGCCCTGCCCGGCAGCACTCGTCCACGTGTCCGTGGTCAGGTGGACCTTGTCAGAAACGGCGTTGGTCAGGGCACGGATTATGTTGTCTGACACGTGCTGGTGCAGGGCTGGGACGGCACATCGGGAAAAGTAGTGGCGGCTGGGGACCGAATACCGAGGGGCGGCCGCCGCCATGAGGCTGCGAAAGGCCTCGGTCTCTACTAGCCTATAGGGCAGCATCTCCAGGCTTAGCAATCTGGAGATGTGCACATTAAGGGCTTGGGCGTGCGGGTGGGTTGCACTATATTTGCGTTTCCGCTCCAGCGTCTGGGGTATGGAGAGCTGAACGCTGGTGGATGCTGTGGAGGATCGTGGAGGCGACGATGGGGTTTTTGTGGCAGGGTCCTGGGCAGGGGGCTGACTATCAGCTGACACAGGGGAAGGAGCAGTGGTGTGCACGGCCGGAGGTGAACGCGCTTGTTGCCACTGAGTAGGGTGTTTAGCATTCATATGCCTGCGCATACTGGTGGTAGTTAAGCTATTAGTGGTGGAACCCCTGCTGATCCTGGTTTGGCAAATGTGGCACACCACAGTCCGTCGGTCATCCGGTGTTTCCTTAAAGAACCTCCAGACTTCTGAAAATCTAGCCCTCGCCGCAGGAGCCCTCGCCACGGGAGCTTCACTAGTTGACACATTTGGCGCTGATGCTCTGGCCCTGCCTCTCCGTCTGGCCCCACCACTGCCTCTTCCAACCTGTTCTGGTCGAGGACTCTCCTCCGTCTCAGAAGCACTGTGTTCACCCGGCCTCTCAACCCAGCTTGGGTCTGTCACCTCATCATCCTCCGATCCCTCAGTCTGCTCCCCCCTCGGACTTCCTGCCCTGACAACAACTTCCCCACTGTCTGACAACCGTGTCTCCTCATCGTCGGACACCTCTTTACACACTTCTTCCAGTACGTCAACAAGGTCATCATCACCCACAGACTGCGACTGGTGGAAAACCTGGGCATCGGAAAATTGCTCATCAGCAACCGGACAAGTGGTTTGTGACTGTGGGAAGGGTCCAGAAAACAGTTCCTCAGAGTATGCCGGTCAAATGGCAAATTTTGCTGGGAGGGGGCAGACTGGGGGGGAGGAGGCTGAGGTGCAGGAGCTGGAGGAGTGCCGATTTCGGTGACATGGGTGGACTGCGTGGAAGACTGACTGGTGGACAAATTGCTCGAAGCATTGTCGGCAATCCACGACATCACCTGTTCGCACTGTTCTGGCCTCAACAGTGCTCTACCACGAGTCCCAGTAACTTCAGACATGAACCTAGGGAGTGTAGCTCTGCGGCGTTCCCCTGCTCCCTCATAAGCAGGTGGTGTCTCACCCCGCCCAGGACCACGGCCTCTGACCCCTGCAGTAGTTGGACGCCCACGTCCCCGCCCTCGTCCTCTACCCCTAGCCCTCGGGTTAAACATTTTGAAAATGAGAGTTATAACTTTAATTTTTTTTTAACTTTTTTTTGTGTTTTTTTTTTTTTTTGTGTGTTTTTTAGTTTTTAAAACCAAACGATGCTATCCTATTGCTATGGCTATTTTCTAGCCAAGTATGAAAGCACACTGCTATGCCAGATGAGATGACACTGAGTTATTAAAAAAATAAACGTAAAATAAAAAAGGAAATGGCAGACTGTGCCTAATTGAAATCCAACCCCGGGCCCTAATAAATTTTCCCACTTCGGTCTTTGCGATGGATATGTGCGTCACTAAGCGCAAAACACAGTGGTCGCAAGTCTCACTCCAAATTGCTCACAATTTGCTAGTAGATGCACTGCAGCAACTACAGCCACCAGCAGATCAACCAGAAATCAAATATATATAACGCTACTGTAGGCGTAAGTAAGCCGTTTGGATTCTCCTATGGCTATTTTCTAGCCAAGTATTAAAGCACACTACTATGCCAGATGAGATGACGCTGAGTTATGAAAAAAATAAACGTAAAATAAAAAAGGAAATGGCAGACTGTGCCTAATTGAAATACAACCCCGGGCCCTAATAAATTTTCCCACTTCGGTCTTTGCGATGGATATGTGCGTCACTAAGCGCAAAACACAGTGGTCGCAAGTCTCACTCCAAATTGCTCACAATTTGCTAGTAGATGCACTGCAGCAACTACAGCCACCAGCAGATCAACCAGAAATCAAATATATATAACGCTACTGTAGGCGTAAGTAAGCCGTTTGGATTCTCCTATGGCTATTTTCTAGCCAAGTATTAAAGCACACTACTATGCCAGATGAGATGACGCTGAGTTATGAAAAAAATAAACGTAAAATAAAAAAGGAAATGGCAGACTGTGCCTAATTGAAATACAACCCCGGGCCCTAATAAATTTTCCCACTTCGGTCTTTGCGATGGATATGTGCGTCACTAAGCGCAAAACACAGTGGTCGCAAGTCTCACTCCAAATTGCTCACAATTTGCTAGTAGATGCACTGCAGCAACTACAGCCACCAGCAGATCAACCAGAAATCAAATATATATAACGCTACTGTAGGCGTAAGTAAGCCGTTTGGATTCTCCTATGGCTATTTTCTAGCCAAGTATTAAAGCACACTACTATGCCAGATGAGATGACGCTGAGTTATGAAAAAAATAAACGTAAAATAAAAAGAAACTGGCAGACTGTGCCTAATTGAAATCAAACCCCTAATAAATTTTCCCACTTTGGTGTTTGAGGTGGATATGTGTGTCACTAAGAGCTAAACACAACGGTAGCAAGTCCCCCTGCTAATTCCTCACAATATGGTACTAGCTGCACTACTAGTGCCAGCAAGCCCAGCCACAAGCAAATAAAAAAAAAAAAGTATAACGTTATTGTAGCCCTAAGAAGGGCTGTTGGGTTGTTGTAGAATCACTCCTGCCTAACAGTAAGCTAATAGAACACCCTAACGCTTTCCCTGACCAGCAGCAGCTCTCTCCCTAGCGGCATCCAGACAGAGAATGATCCGAGCAGCGCAGGCAGCGGCTAGTCTATCCCAGGGTCACCTGATCTGGCCAGCCAACCACTGCTATCGACGTGTAAGGGTACCACGTCATGCTGGGTGGAGTGCAGAGTCTCCTGGCTTGTGATTGGCTCTGTTTCTGGCCGCCAAAAAGCAAAACGGCGGGAGCTGCCATTTTCTCGAGCGGGCGAAATACTCGTCCGAGCAACGAGCAGTTACGAGTACGCTAATGCTCGATCGAGCATCAAGCTCGGACGAGTATGTTCGCTCATCTCTATTCATGACGCCAACATGGTTGAAAGCTGTGATGAAGCAATAAGTTACTGAGCCGGCGTATGATAAATCTCCCCCTATTTCTCTAAAAGGTCTGCCAAAAATGCTATATGAGGTAATTAATTAAAATATTTAAAAGGAGGCCCAATACTGGTCCCTTTGGCACCCCACTGCTAATGTCAACCCAATCTGATAATAACAACAACTAATGACAACTCTCTGTTTTCTATCACTAGGGCAATTGCTAACCCGGATACACAGATTTTCCCCAAGTCCCATGAAGTCTCATTTTATGTACCAACCTTTATACAGTACAGTAGCAAATGCTTTGGAAAAGTTTTTTCGCACCCAAAATTGTACTTAACTGTTTTCATGAGAAACTGGAGTGCTCAATCCATCCACCATTAAAATCCAGCATGATGAACCAGGGACTCTTACCCATAGATCCAGCTACAGGGACTTTGGTGATCTTCATATATTTTTTATCCATGGACTCCTTCCTTCTAATATAAAGATTTAAATTATGCTAAATGAGACAGAAGGGTTCTGGGGGGCATTACCAGAACCCCTCCGTGCTGTAACTTCACAGGCTGTTACTTTGTGTCACCCCAGTGACATCCCAAGGAGCCCTTCAGGCTCATAATTTGAAAGTTGATTTTAGAAGGAAGGAAGCCATGGATAAAAAATATAAGAAGATTACCAGAAGTCACAATGCTTGATTTTTATGGTAGATTTCCTTTAAGGTTAGAAACATCTGTGCACATTCTGAATTTACTTCTCCCTGAAGTGCCCTAAAAATCTGACCAAACCAAAGGCATTGATCACTTAATCTAGCTTCTATTAAGTAGAATACATTTGAAGAAGTACGGTAGTTTAAATGTAAAGCTATGAAGATGAAAGTGAAATAATAGACAAAGATTTTTTCAGCTTTGTTCACAACAACAATATAAGATATCCTGGCAGTTGTTAAATAGTCACTGATACAATCTGCTAGATTTAGTAGAAGTTGTACATCGTTTTACAGAGTACTGTCAAGTATATTGAGCCTAAAGCTAAATTCACAATGCGATCCAATCACTAAAGGTCACATTTTCGAAAAATATGATAATTGTGCATACAAAAATTAAACATTTTTTACCCAGGCATAAGCAAGCCACATACAAGCCACAATATTGCTGCATTTTAGCTTCTGCACCAAAACTAAACAATTAAACCAATTTTCTCTCACCTAGCCTTAACCCTTTCAGGACCTGGCCCTTTTTTGTTTTTTCATTTTCATTTTTTACTCCCCATGATCAAAAATCCATAACTTTTTTATTTTTCCATGTACAGAGCTGTGTGACGGCTTATTTTCTGCGTAACAAATTGCACTTCATAGAGATGGTATTGAATATTCCATGCCGTGTACTAGGAAGCGGGAAAAAAATTCCAAATGCAGTTAAATTGGTAAAAAAATGCATTTGTGCCGCCTTCTTGTGGGCTTGGATCTTACGGATTTCACTGTGCGCCCCAAATGACATGTCTACTTTATTCTTTGGGTCGCTACGATTACGGGGATACCAAATTTGTATAGGTTTTATAATGTTTTCATACATTTAAAAAAATTAAAACCTCCTGTACAAAATTTTTTTTGGGGATTTTGCCATCTTCTGGCGCTAATAACTTTTTTATACTTTGGTGTACTGAGCTGCGGGTGGTGTCGTTTTTTGCGGATTTTGATGACATTTACAATGTTATCAATTTTAGGACTGTATGACCTTGTGATCACTTTTTATTGAATTTTTTAATTTTTTTAAATGACAAAAAAAGTGCCATTTTCGAATTTGGGCGCGATTTTCCGTTACGGGATTAAACGCAGTGAAAAACCGTTATCATATTTTGATAGATCGGGCATTTTCGGACGCGGCGATACCTGATGTGTTTATGATTTTTACTGTTTATTTATATTTATATCAGTTCTAGGGAAAGGGGGGTGATTTGAGTTTTTAGGGTTTTTTATTATAATTTTTTTTTTTTAACTTTTTTTTATTTTTATTTTTAGTACTTTTCAGACTCCCTAGGGTACTTTAACCCTAGGGGGTCTGCACGATCCTATCATATACTGCCATACTACAGTATGGCAGTATATGGGGATTTTACTCCTCATACATTACAATGTGCTGATAGCACATTGTAATGCATGGGTTAATCAAAAGTAGCCTCGGGTCTTCGCGAGACCCGAGGTTACCATGGCGACGGATCGCCGCTCCCCGATGACGTCACGGGGAGCGGCGATCCTCGAAAAGATGGCGGCGCCCACGCGCCGCCATGCTTTTGAAGCCGCCGGCAGCATTGCCGGCGGCGATCGAGGTGAAAACACCCGCGATCGGTGCTAGCACCGATCGCGGGTGTTACCGGTAAGCCTTTGCTGCAATATGCAGCAAAGACTTACCGGCTATGGAGAGGGCTCAGCGCGTGAGCCCTCTCCATGCACCCGCGGCCGACCCGTGACGTGCTATTACGTCACGGGTCGTGAAAGGGTTAAAGGGATATTCCCACTTCAGCAAATTAATGTTATTGTTTGAGTGATGAAAAATAATACAATTTTCCAATATACTTTCCGTATCAATTCCTCATGGTTTTCTAGATCTCTGCTTGCTGTCTTCCTGTAAAAATCTTCTGTTTACTTCCAGCGGACAGAAATCTGACCATGGTTACACAGGTGCATGGCTCGTTAGTATCATACAGAGTAATCAGAGCTGTGTGTTATAACGAGCCGTGCACCTGGGTGACCATGGTCAGATTTCAGTGTGGGCGGGACACTTCATGATCCATCCACCACGTGCTCTCCCATCACACCCTGCCGGCTCTTTGGGCCATGCCTTAGAGAAAGCTTCCCTGCAACATTATGATGTTGTGCTCTCTCTCAAAACCCCTTCAAATTCTGGCAAAACCAGAAAATGTGGAGGAGTGCACCTTAAGTGTCCCTACATCGGGGGAACATTTTGTGTAATCTTGTGGGAACTAAGTACCATGTTGTCAGTATCTTCTACCCCAATTCCTGAAACCTGCTAGAGATCTAGGTCTCGTGGGTAAATTTGAAAAGTCTATTCTTATCCTGCACTGAAAAGGTCATTCTCACATCTATTTCCCATTTGCTCAAGTAGGGGGGAATCAAAGTTGGCAGGTGGAGAAATGAGAAGAGCACGCAGATAGTGAGGGGCACAAAACATCTCTACCTGTGCATGCCTGTTCAAAGGATGTGGGATGTCTGTTGAGGCCCTTCCCATCAGGTATATCGAGAGGAAGTGGGAGAGTTCTTCCGTTGCTAGTAATGTAGCGTAGGTCAGCCAATTCTCCTAAGATCTGAAATGTGTTGCCTGGAAGCGGCCAGACTCCATCCACTTTCTAAAGGGTCCTGGGCCTAAACCCTCTGAAAAGACAGGGTTACCGAGTATGGGTTGGAAAGGTGATGGAGATGAGGAGATATCCCTTTTGCAAAACACCCCCCTGGTCATTGTCAGTGTCAGACCTATTGTTGGATGAGAAGACACCACACTAGGAAGCGGCGTCTGAATCCATGGAGCTGCTGCCAATGGGATCTGTGAAAAGGTTTGTTCTAGCCCAACCCATTGCTTAAATTGCCCATGTCTGCACCAATCCACTATTCTTACTAGTAAAGAGGCCTCATAG